>NC_060178.1:30148619-30173619 GCF_021184085.1 Oncorhynchus gorbuscha | reverse complement strand
TCCCAATGCTCCAAAACTCCCAATAACGTGCAATCGTTAGAAAATAAAATTGATGACCTATTATTAAGATTACCCTACAAACGGGACATTAAAAACTGTAACATCTTAGACGTGGCTGAACGAAGAAACGGACAATATAGAGCTAGCGGGATTTTCCATGCACCGGCAGAACAGAGACGCTACCTCTAGTAGGATGAGGGGTGGGAGTGTGTGTATTTTTGTCAATAACAGCTGGTGCGCGATGTCTAAAATTAAAGAAGTTTCGAGGTATTGCTCGCCGGAGGGAGAGTACCTCATGATAAGCTGTCGACCACAATATCTACCAAGAGAGTTCTTATCTGTATTATTCGTAGCCGTCTATTTACCACCACAAGGAGAAGCTGGCACATCAAGAGAAGAGAGTAGGACCTGACAGCGTATCATTAAGAGAAGAGGGTAGAGCCAGACAGTGCATCATCAAGAGAAGAGAGTAGGACCTGACAGTGCATCATCAAGAGAAGAGGGTGGGGCCTGACGGCGTATCATTAAGAGAAGAGGGTAGGGCCAGACAGTGCATCATCAAGAGAGGAGGGTAGGGCCTGACAGCATATCATTGAGAGAAGAGGGTAGGGCCAGACAGTGCATCATCAAGAGAGGAGGGTAGGGCCTGACAGTGCATCATCAAGAGAAGAGGGTAGGACCAGACAGTGCATCATAACATGGTTAAGGAAGAGTGTTTTGAATACTGATGTTAACCTTTCTGGTTATAACCTTTTTAGGCAAGATAGATCTTCCAAAGGTGGGGGAGTGGCAATCTTTACCAAGGATCACCTTCAGTGCTCGGTTGTCTCCACCAAGTCTGAACCCCTGGGTGCTATCGTCCTCCATCAGCACCGGCCTGTACCCTACCTGCCCTAAGCTCTCTCCTGGCCCTTTACACCAAGTCTGAATTTGTCCTGCTAGGTGACCTAAACTGGGACATGCTTAATGCGACTATCTCTGATGCTTCTCCCTCTTTTCCCCCTACTGAGTCCGAGGTGCTAGAGGAGCTCCTGAAACTTGAACCCAGAAAACCATCTGGTCAGATGGTTTAGACCCTTTCTTCTTTAGGGTTGCTGCCCCTATCATCGCCAAGCCTATCGCCGACCTTTTTAACATTTTTTTTACCTGTCTCTTCTTTCTGGAGAGGTTCTCATTGCTTGGAAGGTAGCCAAGGTTCGTCCTTTATTTTAAGGGGGAGATGATCCTAACTAAGACCGCAACAGTATTTTGGCTGTTTATGTACTATTTTTACGTTATTTAGCTCAGGAGTTGTTTTGTGTCATTACATACAGTTGGGAAGAACTATTGGATATTAGAGAGGCGGTAACTCATTATAACTTCCAGCATTACGACCAGGATTATGACTTCCCAGGAGTGAATCCTTTGTTTGCTCTCCCGAGACCAATCAAACTTATTCCAGAGGCCAACCCAAAACAATGCCGGCAAAGGAGAGGAACTCGAGGCGGTCTTCTGGTCCGACTCATGAAGCGTGCAAAACACCCACCGCTCCCGAGTATTTTACTCACTAATGTCCATTCTCTGGATAATAAAATTGATGAGCTCAAGGCGGGAGTTGCTTTTCAGAGGGACACCAGGGATTGTAAAATACATGGCTCTCTCGAGATATGATGTTTGACTCTGTAAAGCCAGTTGGGTTCTCAGTTCATTGCGCCAACAGGAACAAACATCTCTCCCGGAAGCAGAAGAGTAGAGGTTTTGTTTTATGATTAAGGACATAGTGGAACTGTGATAACATACAGGAACACAAGTCCTTATGTTCACCCGACCTAGAATATCTCACAATTAAATGCCGACCATACTATCTCCCAAGACAATTTTAGTCAAAAACAGCCACAGCGGTCTATACGAGACGTATGTGACAGGGTCTACAGACAATCACGTATTATAAAAGGGAAATCAGCCAAGTTGCGGACACTGACGTCTTGCTTCCGGACAGGCTGAACACATTCTTCACTCACTTTGAGGATAATACAGTGCCACCGACACAGACCGCTACCAAGGACTGTGGGCTCTCCTTCTCCGTAACCGACGCGAGTAAGACATTAAAGCGTGTAAACCCTCGCAAGACTGCCAGCCCAGATGGTATCCCTAGCCACGTCCTCAGAGCATGTGCAGACCGGCTGGCTGGTGTGTTCGCAGATATATTCAATCTCTCCCTATCCCAGTCTGTTGTCTCCACATGCTTCAAGATGGCCACCCTTGTCCCTGTACCTAAAGAAAACCAAGGAAATTGAACTGCTTTGAAAGACTAGTCAAGGATCATATCACCTCCACCTTACCTGCCACCCTAGACCCTCTTCAATTTGCTTACCGCTCCAATAGATCTACAAATGATGCAATCGCCACCACACTGCACACTGCCCTGTCCCATATGGACAAGAGGCATACCTATGTAAGAATAGTGTTAATTGACTATAGCTCAGCATTCAACACCATAGTACCCTCCAAGCTCATCATCAAGCTCGAGGCCCTGTGTCTGAACCCCGCCCTGTATAACTGGGTCCTGGACTTCCTGACAGGTCACCCCCAGGTGGTGAAGGTAGGAAACAACACCTCTTCGCTGATCCTAAACACAGGGGCTCCACAAGGGTGCGTGCTCAATCCCCTCCCGTACTCCCTGTCTACCCATGACTGTGTGGCCAAGCACGCCTCCGACTCAATCATCAAGTTTTCAGACTACACAACAGCAGTAGGCTTGATTACCAATAACGATGAGACAGCCTACAGGGAGGAGGTGACGGCTCTGGGAGTGTGGTACCAGTAAAATAAAATAACATCAAATTGATCAGAAATACAGTGTAGACATTGTTAATGCTGTAAATTACTATTGTAGCTGGACATGGCACATTTTTTATGGAATATCTACATAGGCGTACAGACGCCCATCATCAGCAACCATCACTCCTGTGCTCCAATGGCACGTTGTGTTAGCTAATCCAAGAGGAACTCTGCCTAGAAGGAGTCGCCTTTTCACTGTTGATGTTGAGACTCGTGTCAGTTGAGGACTTGCGAGGCGTCTGTTTCTCAAACTAGACACTAATGTACTTGTCCTCTTGCTTAGTTGTGCACCGGGGTCTCCCACTCCTCTTTCTATTCTGGTTAGAGACAGTTTGCGCTGTTCTGTGAAGGGAGTAGTACACAGCGTTGTACAAGATCTTCAGTTTCTTGGCAATTTCTCGCATGCAATAGCCTTCAATTCTCAGAACAAGAATAGAACGATGAGTTTCAGAAGACAGATCAATGTTTCTGGCATTTTGAGACTGTAATTGAACCCACAAATGCTGATGCTCCAGATCCTCAACTAGTCTAAAGAAGGACAGTTGTATTGCTCCTTTAATTAGCACAACAGTTTTCAGCTGTGCTAACATAATTGCAAAAGTTTTTTTCTAATGATCAATTAGCCTTTTAAAATTATAAACTTGGATTAGCTAACACAACGTGCCATTGGAACACAGGAGTGATGGTTGCTGATTTAGGGCCTCTGTATGCCTATGTAGATATTCCATTAAAAATCTGCCGTTTCAAGCTACAATAGTCAATTACATCATTAACAATATCTAAACTGTATTTCTGATAAATTTGATGTTATTTTAATGGACAAAAAAGTCACTTTTCTTTCAAAAACAAGGACATTTCTAAGTGAAACCAAAATTTGAATCAGAGTTGTATATGTATAATTATTCTTAATCCTTACTTAGATTTACGTGTATTTTGGGTAAATGCTGTGAAACTGTTAGATATTACTTGTTAGATATTACTGCACTGTCGGAGCACAAGCATTTCGCTACACCCGCAATAACATCTGCTAAACACGTGTATGTGACCAATAAAATTGGATTTGATTTGACATCGGTAGCCATGAAGTGCTTTGAAAGGCTGGCAATCCAGACTGCCCTTTCCCATCTGGACAAAAGGGACACCTATGTGAGAATGCTATTAATTGACTACAGCTCAGCTTTCAACACCATAGTGCCCACAAAGCTTATCACTAAGCTAAGGACCCCGGGACTGAACACCTCCCTCTGCAACTGGATCCTGGACTTCCAGATGGGCCGCCCCCAGGTGGTAAGGGAAGGCAACAATACATCTGCCT
The DNA here is from genome assembly GCF_021184085.1 of Oncorhynchus gorbuscha. Taxonomy (NCBI): domain Eukaryota; kingdom Metazoa; phylum Chordata; class Actinopteri; order Salmoniformes; family Salmonidae; genus Oncorhynchus; species Oncorhynchus gorbuscha. The sequence continues at coordinate 30,169,484 of NC_060178.1, read as the reverse complement.
AGCTGATCCTCAACACTGGAGCCCCTCAGGGGTGCATGCTTAGTCCCCACTTGTACTCCCTGTTCACCCACAACTGCATGGCCAAGCATGACTCCAACACCATCATTAAGTTTGCTGACTACCCAACAGTGGTAGGCCTGATCAGGGTCTAAAAGGCCCTCATTAACATCGATGGGGCTGGAGTGGAGTCGGTAGAGAGTTTTAAGTACCTTGGTGTCAACATTGCCAATGAACTATCACGGTCCAAACACACCAAGACAGTTGTGAAGAGGGCCCAACAACACCTTTCACCTTCAGGAGACTGAAAAGATTTGGCATGGGTCCCCAGGTCCTCAAAAAATTATACAGCTGCACCATCGAGAGCATCCTGACCGGTTGCATCAACGCCTGGTATGGCAGTTGCTCGGCATCTGACCGTAAGGCGCTACGGAGGGTACTGCGTACGGCCCAGTACATCACTGGAGCCAAGCTTCCTGACATCCAGGACCTATATACAAGGCGCTGTCAGAGGAAGGCCCCAAAAAATTGTCAAAGACTACAGTCACCCAAGTCATAGACTGTTCTCTATGCTACCACATGGCAAGCGGTATCGGAGTGCCAAGTCTATTTTATTTAGTAAATATTTTCTTAACTTTATTTCTTGAACTGTATTGTTGGTTAAGGGCTCGTAAGTAAGCATTTCAAGGTCAGATCTACACCTGTTCTAGAAGGAGCATGTGACAAATATAATTTGATTTAAGGATTTGATTTGTGCCTTTCCAAATCATGTCCAAACAATTGAATTTACCACAGGTGGATTCCAATCAAGTTTTGCAAACATCTCAAGGATGATCAATGGAAATGGGATGCATTTCGAGTCTCATAGCAAAGGGTCTGAATACATATGTAAATAAGGTATTTCTGGTTTTTATTTTTAATAGATTTGCAAAAATGTCTAATAACCTGTTTTCGCATTATGGGGTTGTCACAACATCCGCCAAAGTCGGTCCCTCTCTTTGTTTGGGTGGCGTTCGGCGGTCGACATCACCGGTCCTCTAGCCATCGCCGCTCCACCTTTCATTTTCCATTTGTTTTGTCTTGTTTTCCCACACACCTGGTTCACATTCCCTCATCAGACTAAATGTATATTACCCTCTGTTTCCCCATGTCTGTGTGTGGAATTGTTCTTTGTGTAGGGTGTTACGCTACAGGCTGGCTTGCGCTAGGTTTGTTTGTTTTGTTTATTCCAGTTCATGTTACCGTGGTTGTGCTTTGTGCTGCCTCGCCTGTGCCTTTGGGCCAGGGTGTACATTAAAGTTCTCCTGTTATCACCCATCTCTGCTCTGCCGCGCCTGACTTCCCGGCAACCAGTCACTCACCCCTTTACAGGGGAATTGTGTGAAGATTGATGAGGATTTTAAAAAATGTCATCCATTGTAGAATAACGTAACAAAAGCTGGAAAAAGTCAAGGGGTTAGAATATGGAAGTACTTTAGTACCCCAAAAAAAGGGTTAAATATGTGTAATTTTTTTTAACAAAAATTATTTTCTTACCTTTCTCATAGCTTTCAAAACATACTTAATTTTGATTTACTTTTTGACTGTTTTGCAATGTAAAAATATTTTATTCAATGTGTTTCTATGGTCTAATAGCAGTAAGTCAGTAATTCCATATAGTTTAGTAGTATACCCCCCCCCGACCCTGGCTTAGACAGGGCTTAGACTCTCATGTTAAGGGTGGCCTGCGTCACTAAGGGTAATCTCTGAGCCTCTCTGAGCCCTTCATGGGCCACACAATGCCCAATCACAGGCAGGAGGAGAGATAGTCACCAGATGACCATACACTGGAATGGAGAAGCTAAAGGGAACAGGGAACTTTGGGAAGGTGGAGGACTAAACCTTCAGAGCCTCTGGAGCCCTAACACTGACATGGAAATGTACTGGTGTGTGTGGACCATAATTCCTCACAAGGATAGTGATACAAGAAAAAATTCCATCGGTAAGTGGGGACATTTCACGGGTCCCCACAAGGAAAAATACTATTTTAGAGCTTAAGGGTTATGGTTACAATTAAGGTCAGGGTTAGAATTAAGGTTAGATTGAGGATTAGGGGTTTGGGGTTAAGGGTTCGGTTTAGGGGTTAGGGAAAATCGGATTTTGATTGTTATTTGTTTGGTCCCCACAAGGATAGCAAAACAAATGTGTGTGTGTGTAACGGTTTTCTAGGTGTGGGGAAGGAGAGTCGGACCAAAACGCAGCGTGTAGATTACGATTAATGTTTTAATGAAAAAACACATGTAAACACGAATCAATACAAAAAACAATAAACGTAATGAAAACCGAAACAGCCTAAACTGGTGCAAACTAACAGTAGATAGTTACAAGGACACTAAGGACAATCACCCACAACCCAACCAAAGAATATGGCTGCCTAAATATGGTTCCCAATCAGAGACAACGATAAACACCTGCCTCTGATTGAGAACCACTCCAGACCGCCATAGACTTTGCTAGATCACCCCACTAGCTACAATCCCAATTCATACCAAAACCCCAAGACAAAACACACCACAATACAAAAACCCCATGCCACACCCTGGCCTGACCCAAACATGAAGATAAACACAAAATACTTCGACCAGGGCGTGACAGAATCCCCCCCCCCCCTAAGGTGCGGACTCCCGAACGCACCTCAAAACAACAGGGAGGTTCCGGGTGGGCATCTGTCCATGGTGGCGGCTCCGGAGCGGGATGTGGACCCCACTCAGTCAATGTCTTTGTCCCTTCTCCTCGCGTCCCTAGATAGTCCACCCTCGCCGCCGACCATGGCCTAGTAGTCCTCACCCAGAACCCCACTTGACTGAGGAGCAGATCGGGACTGAAGGCCAGCTCGGGACTGAGGCAGCTCGGGAGTGAGAGAAAGCTCGGGAGTGAGAGAATGCTCGGGAGTGAGAGGAAGCTCGGGAGTGAGAGGAAGCTCGGGAGTGAGAGGAAGCTCGGGAGTGAGAGGAAGCTCAGGCAGGTAGATAGATCTACCAGATCCTGGCTGGCTGGTGGTCTCAGCAGATCCTGGCTGACTGGCAGATCCCGGCTGACTGGCAGATCCTGGCCGACTGGCGGATCCTGGCCGACTGGCGGATCCTGGCCGACTGGCAGTTCTGGCAGATCTGGAAGAGTCTGGTTGACGGGCAGATCTGGAAGAGTCTGGCGGACTGGCAGATCTGGAAGAGTCTGGCTGACTGGCGGATCCTGGCAGACTGAAAGATCTGGCTGCTCCATCTAGGCTGACAGCTCTGGCGGCTCCATGCAGGCTGGCAGCTCTGGCTGCTCCATGGAGGCTGGCAGCACCTTGCAGACTGGCAGCTCCTTGCAGACTGGCAGCTCCTTGCAGACTGGCAGCTCCTTGCAGACTGGCAGCTCCTTGCAGACTGGCAGCTCCTTACAGACTGACAGCTCTGGCTGCTCCATGCAGACTGACAGCTCTGGCTGCTCCATGTAGACTTGCAGCTCTGGCTGCTCCATGCAGGCTGGCAGCTCTGGCTGCTCCATGCAGGTTGGCAACTCTGACTGCTCCATGCAGGTTGACAGCTCTGGCTGCGCTGAACAGACAGGAGACTCCAGCAGCGCTGTAGAGGAAGAAGGCTCTAGCTGCGCTGAACAGGCGGGAAACCCCGGTAGCGCAGGAGAGGAGAAAGGCTCTGGCTGCACTGAACAGGCAGGAGACTCCGGCAGCGCTGGAGAGGAGGAAGGCTCTGATAGCGCTAGACAGGCGGGAGACTCCGACAGCGCTGGAGAGGCGAGGCGCACTGTAGGCCTGATGCGTGGTGCTGGCACTGGTGGAACTGAACCGAGGACACGCATAGGAAGCCTGGTGCGGGGAGCTGCTACCGGAGGGCTGGGGTGTGGAGGTGGCACAGGATGGGCTAGACCGTGAAGGCGTACTGGAGATCTTGAGAGCAGTGCTGGCACAGGACGTGCAAGGCTAGGGATGTGCACAGGAGGCCTGGTGCGTGAGGCTGGCACCAACTTCACCAGCCGACTAACACACACCTCAGGACAAGTATGGAGCGCTGACCCAGGTGCCATCAAATCCCCGACACGTTCCGTCGGGCGAATTCCATGCAAAAAGCACCAACACAGCAACTCCCTCATTTCTCTCTCCTCCAATTTCCCCATTAACTTCTTCACAGTCTCTGCTTCACTCACCTCCAACACCGGCTCTGGTTCTGGTCTCCTCATTGGCTCCTCACGATAAACAGGGAGAGTTGGCTCAGGTCTGACTCCTGACTCTGCCACACTCTCCCTGAGCCCCCCCCCCAAGAAATGTTTGGGGCTGACTCTCAGGCTTCCTTGCCAACCGTGTTCCCTCATATCGCCGGCTCCTCTCTCCGGCTGACTGCTCTCCTCGCTGCCTCCACCTGTTCCACCTTTGGGCGGCTACACTCCCCTGGTTTAGCCCAGGGTCCTCTCCCGTCGAGGATTTCCTCCCATGTCCAGAAATCCTTATTGCGCATCTCCTCTTTGGGCTGCTCCTGCCTGTTGACACGCTGCTTGGTCCGTTTACGGTGGGTGATTCTGTAACGGTTTTCTAGGTGTGGTGAAGGAGAGTCGGACCAAAACGCAGCGTGTAGTTTACGATTCATGTTTTAATGAAAAAACACACGTAAACACGAATCAATACAAAAAATAATAAACGTAATGAAAACCGAAACAAACTGGTGCAAACTAACAGTAGATAGTTACAAGGACACTAAGGACAATCACCCACAACCCAACCAAAGAATATGGCTGCCTAAATATGGTTCCCAATCAGAGACAACGATAAACACCTGCCTCTGATTGAGAACCACTCCAGACAGCCATAGACTTTGCTAGATCACCCCACTAGCTACAATCCCAATACATACCAAAACCCCAAGACAAAACACACCACAATACAAAAACCCCATGCCACACCCTGGCCTGACCCAAACATGAAGATAAACACAAAATACTTCGACCAGGGCGTGACAGTATGTGTGTGTGTGTGTGTTTAGTGGGGCTTGGCAGCTAGCTTCTTACAGCATTTGAGGTTCTGTTCCATAACCAAAAAAAACAATGCAGGAAGTTAAAACTGCTTCTGGGGCCTCTAGAGTCATATAGCTTGCGTGTTCACACATACACACACATAGAACACACACACACACGCAGACACACGCACACACTCTCTCACACCCACTCACTCACTCACACACGCCCCCACAGCCCTCAACTGCTACCGCAGCCCTCAACACCTGTAGTATACAAAAGTCCCCCCTGTGTTCCACTTTCGAACATTAACAGACAGTGCATTCGGAAAGTATTCAGACCCCTTGACTCTTTCCAAATTTTGTTATGTTACAGCCTTATTCTAAAATAAGGATCTAAGATCCCTAATGGCCTGGCTCCCCCTCCACTCAATATTTTTGTTAAACAGAAAACCCAGACATATGGCAGCAGATCCACAAGGTCTGCCTTGAGAGGTGACTGTATAGTTCCCCTAAGGAAAAGCACCTTTAGTAAATCTGCATTCTCTGTGAGAGCTTCCCATGTCTGGAATACACTGCCATCAGACACACATAACTGCACCACATATCACACTTTCACAAAATGCTTGAAGACATGGCTAAAGGTCAATCAGATTTGTGAACATGGTCCCTAGCTGTGTGTTGCCTCTTTCCATGTTGTCTGTTGTCTGTAGCTTGTGAGGTGTGGAAACACTTTGTTGCTTTTATGAATTTTGTCTTGCTGCTTTTTGTTCTATGTTGCTCTGTCTGTATGCTACGTCTTGCTTGTCCTATGTTGCTCTGTCTGTATGCTATGTCTTGCTTGTCCTATGTTGCTATGTCTTGCTTGTTCTATGTTGCTATTGTCTATATTGTAATTGTTTTTAATAACCTGCCCAGGGACTGCGGTTGAAAATTAGCCGGCTGGCTAAAACCGGCACTTTTACTGAAATGTTGATTAATGTGCACTGTCCCTGTAAAAATAAAAAATAAACTCAAACTCAAAATGAATTAAATATTTTTTCCCCCTCATCAGTCTACACACAATAACCCATAATGACAAAGCAAAACCAGGTTTTTATACATTTTTGCAAATGTATTAAGAATTTAAAAAATGAAATGTCACATTTACATAAGTATTCAGACCCTTTACTTTACTTTGTTACTTTGTTGAAGCACCATTGGCAGTGATTACAGCCTCTAGTCTTCTTGGGTATGATGCTACAAGCTTGGCACACGTGTATTTGGGGAGTTTCTCCCATTCTTCTCTGCAGATCCTCTCAAGCTCTGTCAGGTTGGATGGGGAGCGTCGCTGCACAGCTACTTTGAGGTCTCTCCAGAGATGTTCAATCGGGTTCAAGTCTGGGCTCTGGCTGGGCCACTTGAGGACATTCAGAGACTTGTCCCGAAGCCACTCCTGCATAGTCTTGGCTGTGTGCTTAGGGTCATTGTCCTGTTGGAAGGTGAACCTTTGCCCCCAGTCTGAGATCTGGAGCAGGTTTTCATCAAGGATCTCTCTGTACTTTGCTCCATTCATCTTTCCCTCAATCTTGACTAGTCTCTCAATCCCTGCCGCTGAAAAATATCTCCACAGGATGATGGTGCCACCACCATGCTTTACTTTAGGGATGGTGCCAGGTTTCCTTCAGACGTGACGCTTGGCATTCAGACCAGAGGATCTTGTTTCTCATTGTCTGAGAGTTCTTTAGGTGCCTTTTGGCAAACTCCAAGCGGGCTGTCATGTGCCTTTCACTGAGGAGTGGCTTCCGTCTGGCCACTCTAACATAAAGGCCTGATTGGTGGAGTGCTGCAGAGATGGTTGTCCTACTGGAAGGTTCTCCCATCTCCATAGAGGAACTCTGGAGCTCAGTCAGAGTGACCATTGGGTTCTTGGTCACTTCCCCTTCTCCCCCATTTGCTCATTTTGGCCGCATAGCCAGCTCTAGGAAGAGTCTGGGTGGTTTCAAACTTCTTCCATCTAAGGTTGATGGAAGCCACTGTGTTCTTGGGGACCTTCAATGCTGCAGACAGTTTCATAGCAAAGGTACTGAATACTTATGTAAATAAGGAATTTCTTAAAACCTGTTTTCACTTGGTCATTATGGGATATTGTGTGTAGATTGAGGAGGAAAACGTTTAATTTAATTAATGTTAGAATAAGGCTATAACGTAACAAAATGTGGAAAAGGTCAACTGCTCCGCCCACAACCGCTCTCCAGAGGGTAGTGAGGTCTGCACAACGCATCACCGGGGGAAAACTACCTGCACTCCAGGACACCTACACCCCCCGATGTCACAGGAAGGCCAAATAGATCATCAAGGACAACCACCACCCAAGCCACTGCCTGTTCACCCCGCTATCATCCAGAAGGCGAGGTCAGTACAGGTGCATCAAAGCAGGGACCAAGAGACCGAAAAACAGCTTATATCTTAAGGCCATCAGACGTTTAAATAGCATTTGTTTAAGCTGTTTTCGAGTTGCACTTATTTGGATACATCCATAACAATGAGCTAATGAGGCACGATTTCACCTGGCATAGAACATGTGCTCACTCGTCAGGACACCTGTTGTTCAGAGGAGCTAGCAAACAACACAGCTAACACAATAATGTCAAACTGTAGCTGGAAAGACTGCAAACTAGCTGCACTTCGTTTCATTTGACCTTTTTTCTATTTACATTTATTTGTATATGTCCATAAAAATGATGCCTGCTGATTCATAATTTTGACTGGCAGAGAAACGCTGCCTGCCTTTGTCTCGTCCCAACTCCCGGCGCGTTCATTACTATGGGACAGCTGGAGATCAAATTTGAATATTGAAACAATGTTGCAAATGTCGGATTGACAGACAGCAAGGTTTATAAAAATCTCAGCTGTTGAAAACTAAATGTTAGTCTAAAGAAATGTGAGATAATATCTAGATGCTTTTTATAGTGAAGATCAAGTTTATAAATTGCCTGGCTGGGCTGATGATCGATTTGGAGGTGGAGGGTCCGTCATGTTCTGGGGCGGTGTGTCACAGCATCATCGGACTGAGGTTGTTGTCATTGCAGGCAATCTCAATGCTGTGCGTTACAGGGAAGACATCCTCCTCCCTCATGTGGTACCCTTCCTGCAGGCTCATCCTGACATGACCCTCCAGCATGACAATGGCACCAGCCATACTGCTCGTTTTGTGCGTGATTTCCTGCAAGACAAGTATGTCAGTGTTCTGCTATGGCCAGCGAAGAGCCCAGATCTCAATCCCATTGAACACGTCTGGGACCTGTTGGATCAGAGGGTGAGGACAAGGGCCATTCCCCCCAGAAATTTCCGGGAACTTGCAGGTGCCTTGGTGGAAGAGTGGGGTAACTCACAGCAAGAACTGGTAAATCTGGTGCACTCCATGAGGAGGAGATGCAATGCAGTACTTAATGCAGCTGGTGGCCACACCAGATACTGACTGTTACTTTTGATTTTGACCTCCCTTTGTTCAGGGACACATTATTCCATTTCTGTTAGTCACATGTCTGTGGAACTTGTTCAGTTCATGTCTCAGTTGTTGAATCTTGTTACGTTCATACAAATATGTACACATGTTAAGTTTGCCTAAAATAAACACAGTTGACAGTGAGAGGACCTTTCTTTTTTGACTATTTATATACTTTTACTTCACTACATTCCTAAAATAAAATGATATACTTTTTACTCCAAACATTTTCCTTGACACCCAAAAGTACTCATTACATTTTAAATGCTTACCAGGACAGTACATGGTCCATTTAATGCACTAATCAAAAGAACATCCCTGATCATCCCTACAGCCTCTGATCTGGCAGACTCCCTAAACATACATGCTTCTTTTCTAAATGATGTCTGAGTGTTGGAGTGTGCCCCTGGCTATCCGTAAATAAAATTAAAAACAAGAAAAAGGCGCCGTCTGGTTTGCTTAATATAAGACATTGGAAATCATTTATACTTTTCCTTTAGTACTTAAATATACTTGAGCAATTACACTTACTTTTGATACTTAAGTATATTTTAAACTAAATACTTTTAGACTTTTACTCAAGTATTATTTTACTTGAGTCATTTTCTATGAAGGTATCTTTACTTTTACTCAAGTATGACAATCGGGTACTTTTTCCTTCACTGCTTGGAACTCAGAGAAGGGCAGGGCACCCTGCAGCCAGCCTTGTTCAGACAGACCTCACTGTGAGTGGGCGTGAGAGAGAGACTTAGTCGTGCCAGGGCTGGGCAGGTTGGTGTTTAGTGGTTGGTTCAGTCCACGTTGGCATGTGTGATGGGTGGGGATGCCATGGTCTTGGAATGTGAATCTCAGATTTCTCTAGAAACAATAATGTCTTTAACTAGTTCTGTATAACAGGTCTCTCGTTCTTAAGGTGCCCACCCATCTGCCAGCCTGTCTGCATGTCTCTGCCTGTCTGCCTGCCCTTACTGTGCTTATTGTTCCCTGCCCAACACTGATGAAAAGATCACAATTCAGTCAGTGAAGTCAATAGACCAGCTCCAAGCAGCATACCCTGGAAATTGAACACATTGGTTAATACTTGTCTTTTATGTGAAACTGGTAACAAACTGAAAAACAAACTGAACAAGTTTGAATTAATTAATTAAATTAACACCATGATAAATCAGCTGCAGACCAGAGCTGTCGAACCCGGAGAACGATCCGTCTGGCATCTGTCTCTGCCATCAGAGCCTGTAGTCCATTTACTTAATTAATACACACCACAGCTCTCTCTCTCCCTCTGGATGAGGAGAGAGATGGACGGAGAAAGGAGGGTGAGTACGACTACGCCCAATTTAATGTGAACAGGAAAAATGCAACCGCAGAATAACGGCTGAGGGGAATGAGGTATGGTGGAGGAGTAGTATTATCATCAGTACCAGTAGCAGTGGACTGGGTTAGAGATTGATGATGAAGAAAGGTTGGGGGATGAAGAGAGAAAGGAAGGATGTAGAGGGAAAGAGTATTAAGCGGGAGGAGAATGGGGAGGAGGAGAGAGAGAGAGGAGTTTGAGGCAGTAGAGAGGGAGGAATGGAGAGAGAGAATGAGAGAGAAAGAAAGAAAGAGGATGGTGGGGATGAAACAGCAGCAGCAGCACCATATTCCCGTAAGGGAGTGACATCAGGTGATGAGTCACCTCATGTATGAGATCACCAGGTTACCACACACACACACACACACACACACACACACACACACACACACACACACACACACACACACACACACACACACACACACACACACACACACACACACACACACACACACACACACACACACACACACACACACACACACACACACTTAACCCACTTATCCACTTAGTACAGTTAATGTCAGTATCAGGTCTTAACAGTAATCTTCAGTAAGAGCAGTCACACTGAACTACACTTACACAAACTGTTTATACATATTATATGAATTATGATTAACATCAAGCTCACATGATAATTATAAATATGTGATCAGCATAAACTTAATGCAGTTCAAGTGACTGATGTTTGGTAAAACATATTGATAGGAGATATTGATTAGCTCTGCCCCTACATGTCCTTCAAAATCAATCACCATGTCTTTTCTGTCTGTCTGTCTGTCTGTCTGTCTGTCTGTCTGTCTGTCTGTCTGTCTGTCTGTCTGTCTGTCTGTCTGTCTGTCTGTCTGTCTGTCTGTCTGTCTGTCTGTCTGTCTGTCTGTCTGTCTGTCTGTCTGTCTGTCTGACCGTCTGTCCGTCTGTCTGTCTGTCCGTCTGTCCGTCTGTCCGTCTGTCCGTCCTGTCCGTCCGTCTGTCCGTCTGTCCGTCTGTCCGTCTGTCCGTCCGTCCGTCCGTCCGTCCGTCTATCATTTTGCGTGTTTGTGTGTGTGTTGTGCCTGGTCAAACGTTTATGACTCCGGCTGCAGATGAGAAGATCAGAGGGGAGAAGGATCGTGCTCAGATGAGACTGTCGTTGTCACACACATGATAATCATGAACCACACACACGCACCTGCACACACAGTTCATAAATCCTCCTCTCCTCCTGCCCTCCTCCTGCCCTCTCCTGTCCTTGAGTCCTGATATTAATATTGATGAGTACCCACTGGCTCCTCAAATTATCATTTACAGTGCCTTCGGAAACTATTGAGATCCCTTAACTTGTTCCACACACAGCCTTATTTTAAAATGGATGAAATTATTTTTCCTTCATCAACCTACACACACTACCCCATGTGATCAAGCAAAAACAGGTTTTTAGAAATGTTTGCAGATTTATACAATTTTTAAAACAGAAACACCTTATTTACGTACAGTTGAAGTCAGAAGTGTACATACACTTAGGTTGGAGTCATTAAAACTCATTTTCAACCACCACAAATTTCTCGCAAAATAGATGGCATCATGAGGAAATAAATGTATGTGGATACATTGAAGCAACACCTCAAGACATCAGTCAGGAAGTTAAATCTTGGTTGCAAAGGGTTCTTCCAAATGGACAATGACCCCAAGCATACTTCCAACGTTGTGGCAAAATGGCTTAAGGACAACAAAGTCAAGGTATTGGAGTGGCCATCACAAAGCCCCGACCTCAATCCCATAGAACATTTGTGAAAAGAACTGAAAAAGCCTGTGCGAGCAAAGGGGCCTTACACCAGCTCTGTCAGGAGAAATGGGACAAAATTCACCCAACTTATCGTGGGAGGCTTGTGAAAGGCTACCCGAAAACATTTGACCCAAGTTAAACTATTTAAAGTCAATGCTACCAAATACTAAACTTCTGACCCACTGGGAATGTGATGAAAGAAATAAAAGCTCAAATAAATCATTCTCTCAACTATTATCCTGACATTTCACATTCATTAAATAAAGTGGTGATCCTAACTGACCTAAACAGGGCATTTTGTACTAGGACTAAATGTCAGGAATTGTGAAATACTGAGTTTAAATGTATTTGCCTAAGGTGTATGTACATTTCCTAGTTCACCTGTATGTAAATGTCATATTTCTGTTTCATATTTTTAATACTTTTGTAAAAAGTTATTGTGTGTAGATTGATGAGGGATTAAAAAATATATATATTTTAGAATAAGGCTGTAACGTGACAAAATATGTAAAACGTCAAGAGTTCTAAATACTTTTCGAATGCACTGTACACCTATTATGCCGCTTCAATAGAATTTATTAGTCTATTTACCACAAAATACTAAGAACGCAATGAGATTAATAATTCATACGTGTAATTTGATATATCAGTCAGAGAACAAGGACACACACAATCAGGGCACAAACAGTACTTGAGCTGTTGCCTAAACGACACCTTAGTGCTCAGGGACTTGCTTTGAATTTCACTGGGAGCAGCTCACCTTACACACACACAGATATATGTGAGAGAGAGAGAGAGAGAGAGAGAGAGAGAGAGAGAGAGAGAGAGAGAGAGAGAGAGAGAGAGGGGAGAGAGAGGGGGGGAGAGAGAGCATGAGAGAGAGAGCGCGAGAGAGTGAGAGCGAGAGAGAGAGAGAGAGAGAGAGAGAGAGAGAGAGAGAGAGAGAGAGAGAGAGAGAGAGAGAGAGAGAGAGAGAGACCTGATTTTGGGAGTTATAGATTAGTGAATGCTCTTCATTATTGATGGTCTCAAACTGAAACAAGAGATGGTTTGGTGAAACTGAAACTACAACATTATCTGAGTCCATGCGGACCTCATTAATCACCCAGTACACTCTGCTCTATCTCCTCTCTCTGTTACTGGCTGGCTGCTGTAGCTTGGTGATTTTGAGGAGGGGTCGAGACTTTCCAGTTAAAATAAGTTGTTGTTCTGAAGCTGTGAGTGTCCCAGCTAAAGGCTTTACCGTAGCGGGCTAACACAGTCTAGTGGCTCAAACCCAGTTGTTCACAACAGCTTTCTGTGCTCCACCCAGTACTTGTACCTACCCCAAGCTGTTTGGACCAGTCCAACCCAGAAACACACAGCACAACTCATCCAAAAACAAACGCCTGCATTTCCACAGGGAACATAAACTAATGCGTGCATATGGAAACTGTGCTACATAATGTCAAGGTGTCTGTATTATTCGGTCTCCCTCTAAAAAGACACCAAGCGCTGGCCTCTGGGAAGGACCATAAAGTCAGTCAGTAACCTGACCAGTTATGGTTGCACACTGTTTGTTAAATAACAGAGTCCCTAAAAGCTGAGAGTTTTGAACGCCCCTCACTAAGTCCTGGGGTTCTAGATGTGTTATAGCTTATAGTTCCATAGCATGTAACACCCGGGGTGTAGTGGGGGAGAAGTCAGGCGCAGGAAGCAGAGAGTTCTGGGTAGCGCTTACTTTTAATGCACCACAACGGTGAACAGACGCCAACCCAAACAAATGCCACAAACACACGGACAACCGTGACATGCAGCCGTGTACACATGTACATCGAAATAATCCCGCACAACCAGCAGGTGGGCCGGCTGGTAAATAAAGCCCAACCAATCAGCCTAAACTAAAGACAGGTGAAACCAATAAACAGAAAAGGGGAAAAAGGGAATCAGTGCGCCACCCAAACAGGAATGGGAGCCACCTTCGTTAGGAGTCGTGACAGTACCCCCCCTCCCCGCAGGCGCCTCATTCCGACTCGGATGCCAAGGTGCCAGGACCGGCTGGTAGTCCAACACATACTGAAACGGTGATAGGTTCGTCGAGGAGTGACGGAGTGAGTTCTGGGCCAACTCCGTCCTTGGGACGTACCTAGACCTCTCCCTGGGCCGGTCCTGGCAATACAACTGCAGAAACCTACCCACCTCCTGGTTCACTCTCTCCACCTGCCCATTACTCTCGGGGTGATGACCGGAGGTCAGGCTGACCGAGACCCCCAGACGCTCCATGAACGACCTCCATACCCGGGACGTGAACTGGGGACCCTGACCAGAACTGCCGGAAGACGTGGGTAAATAACGCCTCCACAGTATGTAGGGCTGTAGGGAGACCGGGCAACTGGAGGAGACGGCAGGACATAGAAAACAGATCCACAACCACCAAGACCGTAGTGTTCCCCTGAGACGGGGGAAGATCAGTCAGGAAATCCACTGATAAGTGAGACCATGGCAGTTGTGGAACGGGGAGGGGTTGTAACTTCCCTCTAGGAAGGTGCCCAGGAGTCTTACTCACACCAAACAGGAAGAGACATAAACCCTAACGTCCCTAGTCAAGGTGGGCCACCAATACTTCCCCTGGAGGTCCCGCACTGTCCTCGCCACCCCAGGATGACCCGAGGAGGGTAGGGTGTGAGCCCACCGAATCAGTTGGTCCCGAACACCAAGCGGTATGTACTTACGCCCAGCCGGACACTGAGGAGGCGCAGGCTCCGCCCGTAACGCCCGCTCAATGTCCAAGTCCACCTCCCATACCACTGGTGCCACCAGCCTCGAGGCTGGAAGGATGGGAGTAGGCTCGGTGGACCGATCCTCCGTGTCATAGAGACAGGACAGCGCGTCGGCTTTTGTGTTCAGGGAACCTGGTCTATAAGACAGAGTGAACCTGAATCGGGTGAAGAACATGGCCCACCTTGCCTGCCGCGGATTCAGTCTCCGAGCTGCCCGGATATACTCCAGATTCTGGTGGTTGGTCCAGATGAGAAAAGGGTGCTTAGCCCCCTCAAGCCAGTGTCTCCACACCCTCAGGGCCTTGACCACCGCTAACAAATCATGGTCCCTCACATCATAGTTACGCTCCACCGGACTGAGCTTCCTCGAAAAGAAAGCGCAGGGGCAGAGTTTTGGTGGCGTACCCGAGCGCTGTGATAGCACGGCACCCACCCCAGCCTCGGACGCGTCCACCTCCACCTCCACTATGAATGCTAGAGACAGGTCCGGGTGCGCCAACACGGGTGCACCAACACGGGTGCATCCGTGAACAGCGCCTTCAACCCCCCTCCAGCAGTGAGATAATGGGGGCCGCTTTGGCAAACCCCAAAAACCACTGCACCCCCTTCACCGTGGTAGGAGTCGGCCAATTATGCACCCCTGAGGTGGAAATGGAATAACCCAGGAAGGAGTTCATCAAGGGACAGAGCGGTGTCCCGACGCGCTAGCTCCCTGCGGACTTCCTCCCGGAGACTACACTGGTAGTGGTCTATTTTTTATTTTATTTTACCTTTATTTAACTAGGCAAGTCAGTTAAGAACAAATTCTTATTTTCAATGACGGCCTAGGAACAGTGGGTTAACTGCCTATTCAGGGGAAGAATGACAGATTTGTACCTTGTCAGCTCGGGGGTTTGAACTTGCAACCTTCTGGTTTCTAGTCCAACTCTCTAACCACTAGGCTACCCTGCTGCCCCTCTCATGGCCCTGTCGTTCCACCCAGCCCCAGCGGCCAAGGTCCGGAACTCCAAAGCGTAATCCTGTGTGCTCCTCTTCTCCTGCCTAAGGTGGAACAGTCGTTCACCCGCCACTCGGACCTCTGGAGGGTGATCAAACACGGCACGAAAGCGGCGGGTGAATTCTGGGTAGTGCTCCTTCGCCGAGTCAGGGCCATTCCAGACCGCGTTTGCCCACTCCAGAGCACGACCCGTCAGGCAGGAGACGAGGACACTCACCCTCTCCGCTCCCGAGGGAGTGGGCCTCACAGTCGCCAGGTACAGTCCCAGTTGGAGCAAGAACCCCTGACACCTCGCCGCCGCTCCATCATAGTCCTTCGGCAGCGCAAGACGGAGAGCGCCGGAGCCGGAGGTGGGAGGGAGGAGAAGGTGGATCCAGCGCTGGAGGAACTGAAGGTGCAGAGAGGAGACCATTCCTCTCCCATCGGTCCATTCTCTCCACCATCTGGTCCATTGACGATCCTATCCGATGGAGGACGGTGGTATGATGGAGGACACGTTCCTCCATCGATGGGAGGGGGTTGGCAGCTGCTCCTGCTGACTCCATTTTTTAAGGTGCGGGATTCTGTTAATGCTCGGGGTGTAGTGGGGAAGAAGCCAGGCGCAGGAAGCAGAGAGTTCTGGATAGCGTTTACTTTTATGGCACCACAACGGTGAACATACGCCAACCAAAACAAATGCCCCAAACATGGGGGACTTAAACAGTCCAGCAAAAACCCAAACACACGGACTACCGTGACATACAGCCGTGTACACATGTACATCGAAATAATCCCGCACAACCAGCAGGCGGGCCGGCTGGTAAATAAAGCCCAACCAATCAGCCTAAACTAAACACAGATGAAACCAATAAACAGAAGAGGGCAAAAAAGGGATCAGTGGCAGCTAGTAGGCCGGTGACGACGACCGCCGAGCGCCACCCGAACAGGAAGGGGAGCCACCTTCGGTAGGAGTCGTGACATAGCAACAGTTTTTATTTATATAATTTCCAATAGCTCCATTTTCAACCTACCCTTAGTGAAGTAAATATGTTCATTATGAATTTATTATATTCTATGAAAATATCTAAATAGCAAAAATGATTGCAGATTGAGACCTTTCCTCTATTTGGCTCACAAGTCATATTTAAAGATGAGTCAAATGTGTAATGGGAGTTCGGTAACCCTAATCCTGCTGTGTCACTCTGACAACACAAATGTCACTACCCCCCAGAGCACACACACACACACCAAGGAGAGAGAGAGAGAGAGAGAGAGAGAGAGAGAGAGAGAGAGAGAGAGAGAGAGAGAGAGAGAGAGAGAGAGAGAGAGAGAGAGAGAGAGAGAGAGAGAGAGAGAGAGAGAGAGAGAGAGAGAGAGAGACAGACAGACAGACAGACAGACAGACAGACAGACAGACAGACAGACAGACAGACAGACAGACAGACAGACAGACAGAGACACACACACACTCCGTGCCTGCCAGGTCATTTCTGGGAAGCGGTGGTGTGCGGCAGCAGGGGGCTCAGTCAGTTCCAGTCAGTCAGGTGACAGGGATCTCCTCAAAGTCACATGACATGCTGTGCAGTGATTCTAACCCCCCCCCCCCCCCCCCCCCATCGCCTGCTTATCTCCTCATTCGTCAGGTCCCCCTCTCTTAACCCCATTCCCATCCTCCTCCTCTCCCCCTTCTCCTTCTTCAGGGAATTAGCCTGCTGCATGTCCTGTTGGCTATATAATTCAGAGCTCCTTTTGCAACTGACCGCACAGAGCCTTCTGTGTGTGTGTGTGACAGAGGAAGAGTAGGAGAGAGGGAGAGAGAAAGGGAAACAGAGGTCAGGTGGTGAAAGGGGACTTCTCCAGTTATTATACTGTAGTTCCTTGGAACAGCAGAGCAACTGTACTGGCCCAGAGAGTTGCCCTGTTACACATGACTGGCTGCTGATTTGTGTGTCAGTGACTAAACATCAACAGGAACCTGTAAAATATTTTCTGCAAAAGGTATTGTAACTTACTGGCCAGAAATTACTGTAATTTAATTTACAGTACAGCTACTGTAATCCATTTTATGGTAATATCTGTATTCCCAGTCATGTGAAATCCATAGATTAGGGCCAAATTAGGGCCTCTTTTTTTAAATTTATGATTTCCTTATATGAACTGTAATTCAGTAAAAAATAATGAAATTGTTGCATGTTGCATTTATATTTGTGTTCAGTGTACATGCAGAAACACAG
The DNA here is from genome assembly GCF_021184085.1 of Oncorhynchus gorbuscha. Taxonomy (NCBI): domain Eukaryota; kingdom Metazoa; phylum Chordata; class Actinopteri; order Salmoniformes; family Salmonidae; genus Oncorhynchus; species Oncorhynchus gorbuscha. The sequence goes on along the minus strand of NC_060178.1, from coordinate 30,151,921 downwards.
ATAACACGAAAACAAACAATTCTGACAATCTCCCTGTAATAGAACATGCTTGGGAAATATTATATGGTTCTATGTAGAACCGTTCTTGCCTTCCAAAGAAACATCAACAAACCCTTCCTTCCAAAAACGGTTCATAGGATGTTAAAGGTTCTAGGTAGAACCTTGTCTTCCATAAATGGTTCTTCAGATCAAAATGGATCTTCGTAGAACCCTATTGAAACCCTTTTTTTCCTAAAGTGTACATTAAAACTAAGCTATGCCCTATATCAGCAAACTGATGGAGTGACCTCATGAGAGAACTTAGATTAAATTGCAACAAATACAACAAGAAACTGATAGATTCATTTCTATATTTCTCCATTCACAGTGGTATAATTATGTCAGATTGTCCGCCGGTATTACAGTATCTTATTTACATAAGCATTCAGACCCTTTGCTATGAGACTCGAAATTAAGCTCGGGTGCATCCTGTTGCCATTGATCATCCTTGAGATGTTTCTACAACTTGATTGGAGTCCACCTGTGTTAAATTCAATTGATTGGACATGATTTGGAGAGGCACACACCGGTCTATATAAGGTCCCACAGACCTTACTGTGAAATGCTTACTTACCAGCCCTTAACCAACAGTGCAGTTCAGGAAAGAGTTAAGAAAATATTTACCAAATAAATGAAAGTAAAAAATAATTAAAGAGTAACACAATAAAATAACAACAACGAGGATATATACGGTGTACTGGTACTGAGTCAAAATGCGGGGGTATAGGTTAGAGATCATTTGTACATGTAGTTAGGGGTGAAGTGACTATGCATAGATAATAAACAGCGAGTAGCAACAGTGTAAAAACAAATGGGGGTGGGGGGCAGGGGAGTGTCAATGTAAATAGTCTGGGTGTGCATTTGATTAATTGTTCAGCAGTCTTATGGCTTGGGGCTAGAAGCTGTTAAGGAGCCTAGACTTGGCGCTACGGTACTGCTTGCCTTAGGGTAGTAGAGAGAACAGTGTGTGATTTGGGTGACTGGAGTCTTTGACAATTTTCGGGGCTTTCCAAGTCTCTTCCTAGAGCTGGCCACTCAGACAAACTGAGCAACCGGGGGAGAAGGGTCTTGGTCAGGGAGGTGACCCGATGGTCACTCTGACAAAGCTCCAGAGTTCCTCTGTGGAGATGGGAGAACCTTCCAGAAGGACAACCATCTCTTGTAGAATTCCACCAATCAGGCCTTTATGGTAGAGTGGCCAGACAGAAGCCACTCCTCAGTAAAAGGCACAACTGCCCACTTGGAGTTTGCCAAAAGGCACCTAACCAGAGTCAGACCATGACAAACAAGATTCTCTGGTCTGATGAAACCAAGATCGAACTCTTTAGCCTGAATGCCAAGTGTCACGTCTGGAGGAAACCTGGCACCATCCCTACGGTGAAGCATGGTGGTGGCAGCAACATGCTGTGGGGATGTTTTGCAGCGGCAGGGACTGGGAGACTAGTCAGGATTGAGGGAAAGATGAACGGAGCAAAGTACAGAAAGATCCTTGATAAAAACCTGCTCCAGAGCAGGGGCTTCGGGACACGTTTCTGAATGTCCTTAAGTGGCCCAACCAGAGCCTGGACTTTAACCCTATCGAACATCTCTGGAGAGACCTGAAAATAACTGTGCAGCAACACTCCCATCCAACCTGACAGAGCTTGAGAGGATCTGCAGAGAAGAATGGAAGAAACTTCCCAAGCTTGTAGCATCATACCCAAGAAGATTCAAGGCTATAATCGGGGCCAAAGTTGCTTCAACTAAGTACTGAGTAAAGGGTCTGAATAATTACGTAAATGTAATGTTTCCGTTTTAAATTTTTAATACATTTGCTAAATGTACTGCAAACCTGTTTTTGCTTTTTCATTATGGGTTATTGTGTGTATATTGATGACAAAAAAATAACAATTTAATCCATCAAATGTTTTTTGAATTAGGCTGTAATGTAACAAAATATGGAAAAAGGTCAGGCTTCTAAATACTTTCCGAATGCTCTGTACATGCTTTTTAAAAATAGCATTTCCAGTTTGAACGGGAATAGAGGGAAGGTTAAACATTTTTCAGGAAGGAAAATTGGTTGATTTTCAGGAAAATATTAAACCCTAGTCAGCCATTCACGAAGTGAGCGTTGAGGGCTAGAAGAGGACATGCACTCAGGGTTTCCCGTACAGACAGGAAGAGACAGACCTCTGTTGGGTTGTCTACTTCCCTTGCTTCTCATCTCACCCTTCTCTCTTTCTTTCTTCCTCTCCTCTCTTCCTCTTTCATTTCCCCTCCTCTCCTGTAAAATTGAAATGACAAGTTGACAGTTGGCAGGGGGCCCATTTTCACCCTGACAGTAAACTACATCCCAAACAGGCCACACATTTTCATCACCCTCTCTCTGTCGCCGTCTCTGTCTGTGAGTGGGTATGTTTGTTAGATTGACTCGATAAGCCATTCTGTCCTCATTGGCAATATCTCAGCTCAGATAGAGAGCAGAGCCGAGTGTATTTGCACCCTAAAACAGCAGACAGAAACTGACAAAACTCATGCTTAACTGTCAATGCAACAGTCAAAGCTTGGAAGAGCAGTCCCAGGCCTGGGGACCTCTCTAACCATAAAGACCCATTGAGAGTAAGGCCATCTTGGCATGAAAATAGCCATATAACCCCTCTGTTCCAACCCTCTAACCCAGACTCAGGCAGCTGTGTCTGTGTGTGAGTCTAGAAATTATGCACATCTGATCTGTAGAGGCCCAGTCTGACAGACATTAGACAGACCTATACAGACCCTCAGGACTCTGCCCTGTTACACACACACGTACACACGCACGCACGTATGCACACACACACACACACACACACACACACACACACACACACACACACACACACACACACACACACACACACACACACACACACACACACACACACACACACACACACACACACACACACACACACACACACACACACACACACACAACGGACGCACACCTTCTCTCCACCCCCTTCACACATACACTGTGAACTACTTCTTTAGACACACATAGAGCATGAAATTTGCATGCACTGAGGTCATGATGGTATTTTAGGAGTAGCGTAAGACAAGAAACACACACACACACACACACACACATAAACACACACACCCCAGAGTACGGTAAAGTGGTTCTTTCAGACATGACATCACACTACACTCCGATGTATTCACACACCCTGGCACACAATCCCAGATTCAACCTGACAGGTGTGTTTTCATAGCTCAGCAGTGTAGAGACACACACACACCTGTGA
>NC_060178.1:30066119-30143619 GCF_021184085.1 Oncorhynchus gorbuscha | reverse complement strand
GGATGACACCTAAAGTCACCAGCAAAGGTTTGAGGAAAGAGGTTCTCGTGCAAAGCAAAGAAATGTGGACAGATTGGTTTATTTTACTCTAGGGTTTGTTTTTGGAGGGTACTTTCTTAAAGGGCACTTTCTGATTTGCCCTCGTTTTTAGATTTGGGTCATTAAGAAATGCTAGCGGCCATGTCTGAATTCAAACATGAGTTGGTTTCGCGGTGTGTTTTGATGTAGGTGTCTCGTGTGCGTGCGTTCACAGGTGGCCAAATTGTTTCGGGATAGTACTGTAGTACCACCATGATTGTTCTATTTGTCTAATTTGTTAGAAATGCATCTACTACCTCAGGATCGTCATAACACCAGATCTGAATAGCCTTTTTAAGGAAAATTATCTTTAACTCCTGGATCGAATCAAGAACGATCTCCAAACCTGGATCTCCCTCCCAATTAGCTTAGTAGGAAGAATTAATGTAATCCGTATGAACGTCCTCCCTAGACTGAACTACTTATTTCAGATGCTCCCATGCTATCTCCCAGTTTCCTTCTTCAAAACAACTAACCAAAGCAACACCAAATTTATATGGGGAAATAAAAAACCTAGGATCAAGTTTTCCACTTTATCAAAACCTGAATCTAAAGGTGGTCTTGCCCTTCCCTCCCTTCAATTGTACTACTGGTCTGCCCAAATCCGCAACATGCTAACATGGATCACAAACAGACAAGAGTCAACAATGGATTCAGATAGAAGCCCAATCCTGTGGTTCATTGCCCTTAAGCTCAATTATATTCATTAATAACTTTAGTGAAGTGGGCAACATAGCCAAAACCTTTGCGATTTACAGCACCCTACTAGCGTGGAGGGACTGTAAGAAATACCTGGGCATTTCCTCCCAAATATGTTCTCACTCGCCTATAGTAGGCAACCCAGACTTGCCAAAAGCCCTGAGGGATGCCAACTTTAATCTTTGGCATACTCTAGGAATCAGGACCTTTTCAGACCTATTTCATCAGAAAACCACTACACTGAAATCCTTTCAAGAGCTCTGCAGTGAATTTGATGTGCCAAGATCCCATTTTTTTTTAAAATATCTTCAAATTAGACATGTAATTTCCTCATTTACCTCCAAGAGGAGGTTTAGAACTCAGTTGAATGAAGTTGAAACCCTTCTTGTCATAGCACAATCCATTAAAGGCAAAATATCTTTCATCTATAGACTCCTTTCTGAGAAAGGAAGCTCCTCCTTTACTCCTTTGAAAATAATCTGGGAAAAGGACCTTGGTCTGACTATCAGTGATGAGTTATGGGCAGAGGTTTGCGACAGGGTATACTGCTCCTCTACCAGTGTAAAAATGAAAGAATCTAATTACAAATGTTTGTACACATTTTATTATACTCCTTTGAGACTCCATAGAACGAAAACAGATATGTCTCCTAACTGTAAAAGATGTACCTCTGAAAGTGGAACCTATATGCATGTATTTTGGAGCTGTAGGGAGATACTAGAAAATACTAGAGGTACAGTTTGATATGACCCCGTGTATCTATCTTCTTAATGCCCAGCAGGACTTTATTCTTGATCCTGACAGAGAAAATTTGCTTATGACTATTACATACTTTGCTAAGAAATGTATCCTTCTATTGTGGGCCTCTAATACCCCCCCCCCCCCACAGATTGTTGACCAGATTGTTGACCTTCTTCCTCTTGAAAAGCTCACTTATGACCTCCACAAGAGACAGCCCAAGTTTGATAGACTCTGGTCTCCACTATTCAACTATATTTCAATGGGAAATATACGCAGATGCATGTTGTGTAAGGTACTGTAAAACCTAAAAACGAATTATTGGCTCGTCGTCTCAGCGAATGCTTGAAATAGCTGATAAGAACCTTGATAGTGCTGCTGCAAGTGTTATGTTTTTTTTGTGTGTGTTTTTATTTTAATTTAGTTTTTGAGTACGATTAAGAAAAATAAATGCTTTTATTTGAATTTATCATTAATTTTAATTGTATTTACATTTTTTCAAATGTATTATTATTTTTTGACTTTTTATTTTTTTAAAGCCTGTCACATCTGTGAATGTGGAATGTGTTTTGTTGGTTGATTGAAAAACAAGAAGACTTAATAAAACTTTAAATTGAAAAAAAAAGAAATGCATCTACCTTTTGATTGTCAGTTGCTGGTCAACCTGTCACTGCTCATCACAGAAACGAGGTCTGCATTTCAAAAAGAAACAGCCCCCTTTGCCACATATCCAATCAGATCTCAGACGCTACCTACTGCAGCACATTCCAGTCCACATGCAGAGTCTTCAGACGCTGGCAGGTAAAATGAGAAGAGGGATCATTCCTTGTTATAGACATGCACATCATGCACTGTTACTGTCTCAATTTCTGAAGATCAGAACAGTAGAGGGAAAAGGGGATGAGGGAAAGGTCAAGATGCTTTTAATGTTTTTAAATTGTAATATGTATCATTTTCAGTTGTGAGTGACCCTTCATGCTTTGAGTTTGTATTAATCTGCATGTCTCCCTCTTAGCTGGCCTCAACCAAGCAGCTCTATCCCAAAAGCCACAAACTCCTCAATGTCACCCACACCACTTCCTAGAGAAATTGGTGAGCATTCTCTGATTTCTATACCATAATCTGAGAAGTATATTCATTAACATTCCCTGCTTTTAAAGGGCGAAAGCTCCGTATCTCCACGTAGGGAATTGCTGTCTGTCGGCTTCCTAGGTCCATGCTAAAGGTCCCTTCCTCCCTCTTTACCAATGGTGTAAAGTACTTATGTAAAAAATACTTTAAAGTACTACATAAGTCATTTTTTGGGGGTATCTGGACTTTACAATTTATATTTTTGACTACTTCTACTTTTACTCAACTACATTACTTAAGAAAATAATGTAAACATTTTCTCTGACACCCAAAAGTATTCGTTACATGTTGAATGCTTAGCAGGACAGGAAAATTGTCCAATTCACACTTATCAAGAGAACATCCCTGGTCATCCCTACTGCCTCTGATCTGGCGGACTCACTAAACACAAATGCTTCATTATGTCTGAGTGCCAGTGTGCCCCTGTCTATCTGTAAAAAAAATGTTTTGCTTAATATAAGGTATTCTAAATTATTTCTACTTTTACTTTTGATACTTAAGTATATTTTAGCAACTTTTGATTCTATAGTATATTTAAAACCAAATACGTTTACACTTTTACTCAAGATGTATTTTACTGGGTGACTTTCACTTTTACTTAAGTCATTTTCTATTAAGGTATCTTTTACTCAAGTATGACAATTGGGTACTTTTTCTACCACTGCTCTTTACCAAAATGTCCATAAAAGTTGTTTCATGCGCAGCAAAGGTAAGCATGAATTTCAGATGTTCACTGCTTGTACCACTGTGATGAATGAATATGAATGAATTTGAATAAAAGTGATTTTGCTATATCCATGTTTTGAATTGCTTCCACACCCACTATGCATCATGTGTGTAGTGGTCCAGTGGGGTGGAATACATATATTTAGGGATGTAAGCGCTCAGTTCGTTTGACCCCATTGGTTTGACCTAAAGGAAGATCCTTGTGGATCAAAACATTGTCTTAAAAAATATATATATATATATATATCTCTGGCAACCTTGGTTAGCGCGCACTGCGCCCGGCCCGCCACATGGGTCGCTGGTGCGCAATGAGACAAGGACGATGCTAGGCCAATTGTACGTCGCCCCACGGACCTCCCGGTCAGTTACGACAGAGCCTGGGTACGAACCCAGAGTCTCTGGTGGCACAGCTGGCGCTGCAGTACAGCGCCCTTAACCACTGCACCACCCGGGAGGCTGATCAAAACATTGTCAATAAAGTAAATGGGAGCATATTCAGTGGGTGGGCCTTTCTGTTCTGTTCTACGATCGATGCTACATGGAATCATACACAAACATAAACACACATGCTACTCCTTATTCCGAACGTTCCTTTGGTCATATAGCCTAGGCATAGCTGTTAGACTCGTTAAGCTACTAGGATATGAAAACATTATCCTACACAGCAGAACGCTGTAGCAAATTCAGAGAGCAGACTTAAAAGCAAATTCAGTTTTTAGAATTTTTTACAAATAACAAACTTTAATGCCACATTTACATAAGTATTCATACCCTTTATTCGGTACTTTGTTGACCTTTAGCTGCAATTAAAGCCTTGAGTCTACTTGGGTATGACGCTAAAAGCTTGTCACACCTGTATTTGGGGAGATTCTCCCATTCTTCTCTGCAGATCCTCTCAGGCTCTGTTAGGTTGGATGGGGAGCGTCGCTGCACAGCTATCTTCAGGTCTCTCCAGAGATATTTGATCGGGTTCACTTGGCATTCAGGCCAAAGAGTTCAGTCTTGGTTACATCAGACCAGAGAATCTTGTTTCTCATGGTCTGAGAGTCTTTAGGTGCATTTTGGCAAACTCCAAGCAGTCTATCATGTGCCTTTTGCTGAGGAGAGGCTTCCGTCTGGCCACTCTACCATAAATGCCTGATTGGTGGAGTGCTGCAGAGATGGTTGTCCTTCTGGAAGGTTCTCCCATCTTCACAGAGGAACTCTGGAGCTCTGTCAGAGTAACCATCAGGTTCTTGGTCACCTCCCTGACCAAGGCCCTTTTCCCCCAATTGCAACATTTGGCTGGGTGGACAGCTCTCGAAAGAGGCATAGCTGTTAGACTTGTTCCAAACGTCTTCCATTAAAGAATGATGGAGGCCAATGTGTTCTTTGGGACCTTCAATGCTGCAGACATTTTTTGGTACCCGTCCCCAGATCTGTGCCTCAACATGATCCTGTCTCGGAGCTCTATGGACAAGTCCTTCGACCTCATAGCCTGGGTTTTGCTCTGATATGCACTGTCAGAGCAAAATATAAACAGGTATGTGCCTTTCCAAATCATGTCCAATCAATTGAATTTACCACAGTTGGACTCCAATCAAGTTGTGGAAACAAAGATGTCCCTGAGTTCAATTTCGAGTCTCATAGAAAGGGTCTGAATATTTTTTTCAAAAAAATCTGTTTTCGATTTATCATTACGGGGTATTGTGTGTAGATTGCCGTTTATTTTTTTAATTTAATACATTTCATAATAAGGCTGTAACATAACAAAATGTGGAAAAAGTCAAGGGGTCTGAATACTTTCTGAATACACCTTCTGACAGCCAACTTTCTAACTCTGCCCATAACCTTTGGACTTTATAGCACTCCCAGAAGCCATAAATGATTGCGCCATTGTTACACTGAACTAAAATATAAACACAATATGCAGCAACTTCAAAGATTGACTGAGTGAAAGTTCATACAAGGAAGTCAGTCAAATGGGCACGTTTTAGGATCCTTTTCGATGGATTTCACATGATTGGGAAAACAGACATGCATCTGTTGGTCACAGATACCTTAAAAAGGGTAGGGGTGTGGATCAGAAAACCAGTCAGTATCTGGTGTGACCACCATTTGCCTCATGCAGCGCGACACATCTCCTTTGCATAGTTTATCAGGCTGTTGATTGTGGCCTGTGGAAATGTTGTCCCATACCTCTTCATTGGCTGTACGAAGTTGCTGGATGTTGGCGGGAACTGGAACACGCTGCCATACAAGTCGATCCAGAGCATCCCAAATGGTCAATGGGTGACATATCTGGTGTGTATGCAGGCCATGGAAGAACTGGGACATGTTCAGCTTCCAGGAATTGTGTACAGACCCTTGTTACATGTTGCCGTGCATATCATGCTGAAACATGAGGGGATGGCGGCGGATGAATGGCATGACAATGGGCCTCAGGATCTCGTCAAGGTATCTCTTTATTTCATGGTATCCAATTGGTAGTTACAGTCTTGTCTCATCGCTGCAACTCCCGTACGGACTCGGGAGAGACGAAGGTCGAGAGCTGTGCATCCCCCGAAACACAACCCAACCAAGCCACACTGCTTCTTGACACAATGCCCATGTAACCCGGAAGCCAGTCGCACCAATGTGTCGGAGGAAACACCGTACACCTGGCGACCGTGTCAGCGTGCACTGTGCCCAGCCCGCCACAGGAGTAGTTAGTGCATGTTGGGACAAGGACATCCCTGTTGTCAAACCCTCCGCTATCCTGGACGACCCTGGGCCAATTGTGCACCGTCCTGGCCAGCTGCGACAGAGCCTGGAATCTAACCCAGAATCTCTAGTGGCACAGTTACTAGCCACTGCGCCACTCGGGAGGCCATGTCTGTCACGCCCTGATCTATTTCACCTGTCCTTGTGATTGTCTCCAACCCCTCCAGGTGTTGCCCATCTTCGACCCTGAGCCTGCCGTACTGTACCTTTGCCCCACCACCCTGGATTATCGACCCCTGCATGCCTTGACCTGTCGTTTGCCATGTGTAACCACCCCAAAACCAAATCATGTTTGAATTCAGCCATGGCCTCCAGCATTTTTAATAGGTCGACTATGGGCATGAAAAAACAGTACAACTCCGCCCCTTTCTCAATATTCAAAAATAAAATTGCTGTGCCTTTAGTGGTTTGTTGATATCTCATTTTGGTCGACCAACATAACTAGTTTGTTAGCTGAGCTAGCCAATTTAGCTAGCCAGTAACTCCTACAGTATGTGTTGACGCCATTGTACATCATTTGTTTTTGGATTGAAGCTGTAGAGATTGGTAATCCTGTAACTGTCACAATCGTCGTAAGAAGCTTCGGACCATAGCGCAGCGTGATATGGGTTCCACATAATTTATTGACGTAAAACACACAAAACAATCAAAAAAATAAGCAAACAATACATGAAGCTATGGAGTGCTCACAGGCAATTACACATAAACAAGATCCCACAAAAAAACAGTGGGGAAATGGCTGCCTAAATATGATCCCCAAGCAGAGACAACGCTAAACAGCTGCCTCTGATTGGGAACCATACCAGGCCAACATAGAAATAAAACAACCTAGAGTACCCACCCTAGTCACACCCCGACCTAACCAAAATAGAGAATAAAAAGACTATTGTCAGGGCGTGACAGTAACCAAATGTATTTTTCGTCCATTTGTTTTGTTTTTAAGCATTAAATGGCCTGGTATGATGGTGTATTAATCAGTTATACAGTTTAATACAGTTTAACGTTTTTGCCAAAAGTCAACCTTTAATTAACCAAATCTCAAACAAATCAGGAATTTCAGCCGCCCTTGAAGATTCATCACTTAAGGCAGACACATGGCAATCAAACTGTAAAACAATGGTCTGGTCCAGAAACAAACCCTAGAGTGCAATAAAGTAATCTGCCCACAGGTCTTTGCGCAGCACAAACACCTCTTTCAGCAAAGATTTCGAATATACTTTGCAGGTAACTTTAGGTATCATGAGTCATGACCACTAAAAAAGTAGTGCCACCAACATCACAACTTCTAACAGTTTTCTTTAGAGTGACACAGGATCGATAATAGGTTGGATTAAGGACAAATTATAATACAGGTTTATAAACTGTAAACTTCTACTAGTAGTGTACACACAGGCCAGGTTTCAATAAGTCGCTGTAACACTCCTGATAAAAGAGTGAAAAGAGAGAGGGGGGCATATAATCTTTTGTTTGGTCTGTAATGGTAGTCAATAGAACAATGACAGGCTCAGTGCCCTGTTGTCCAGCTATTTTAGACATCAGGAAGCAATTTGGGAGTTTGTTTACTTGACTGCAGAGCTGCTAAAGGAGTGTGGCATTCCAGTTGTTGTTGGTTATTAACTAGCTAGCTACGTCACCCCATGTTGACAGTGGTGAGTTCAAGTGACAATAAAATGGTAGTCAGAGCACTCAAGGGGCAAAGCACAGCCCCAAAGCATTGGGAGTGGCTAACAAGTTGTTGCATGGTTGAAAACCGGGCATTACTTGCAAGCAAGCCTACATGGAGTAGAAAACAGGTTTTTCATTATTTTTAATAACGTAAGAAATACAGATAATGTAAAAAAATTCTTACCTCAAAAGCAGTCATGCAAACAAATCACAGATTAAAGAAGATCATTTGCGACATTTCTCATTAGCTGGCTAACCAGATGACCTATTCAGGATTTTAAAATGGAGTGGTTCTTCATAATTGACACATTCCTGAATGAACAACTACATACAGTAGTTATTTTAATGTTGGTTATTTGTCAAAACAGCTGACAATTTCACCTGCTAGATATTGCGGTAGTGCCCAACTATGATCTCGAAAACACACTTGGTGTTGCATGCCCCAATGATCTAATTTTACATTCATATGAAAGTAATTTGTTGAACATTATAACATCATTCATTTAATAAATAAACGTTATATTCACATTTCATGAAGTTGTTAATTATTCTAGATAGGAAGTGTTCTCCCAAGAAATGGCTGAATGAGAATGCCGTGATGTCATCACTCTGCACGTCACGTGTAACACGGATTATTAAAATTAATGGATAGCCGACTCATTTGAGGCCACATTTGTGGATTGTAATATATCAACAGGTGGAGAAAAAAATTCTCAACATTCTCTTAACACAGAATACAGATCCACAAGCACTTTTTGAATGTGAAAATGCACATTCCACAGTTGTAAATGTTATGGATTTCTGAACATTTGCTAACAAATCGTTCTACATCTGCTCAAATGGTAGTTTTATTTGTGAGCTATGTTGAATATATTTACAGACCATCGATTTATTTGTGACTTATGGTGAATATTTGTGAAATATTTTTCCACTGATTACGGTATTAATTATGAAATATTTGTATAAATTCACAGATCAGTTGTATTGGTTAGTTATGTTGAATATGCGTGCGAATCGTGGTAGACACACTTACAGAACAAAGAAAACAAATCTCACTCCATATGGTTGTCACGGATACCCCCGGTACTTCTGCTCATTCCGTTCACCAGCTCCGGAGGTCAACGTCACCGGCCTTCTAGGCTGCACTGAACTGGATTCATTACCACCAACCCCGGACCGTCTTGTCTCACATGGAACGCCTGTGGGTCATGGTTAGTCTCACCTCCGGGTTAATCAGGAGGTGCGCAGGTTCCTGGGGTGTTACTGTCAGGACCGGTCGGGGGAGTGAGTGGATTTTCTACCTTGTGCTGAGTACGCTCAGAATTCCCTCCGCTACTCCTCCACTAACCTCACTCCTTTCCAGTGCGTGTTTAGGGTATCAGCCAGGCCTGGTACCTTTGCATCCGAGCCAGACCGAAGCCCCTGCGGTGGACGAGTGGTTCCAGCACAAGGAACAGGCCGACCGCCACCACAGTGAGGCACCTGTCTTCTCTCCAGGCGACCGGGTCTGGCTCTTCACCCTCCGCCTGCCCTGCCGGAAGCTGAGCCTGCGGTTTGTGGGGTCGTTTAAAGTCCTGAGGAGGGTTAATGAGGTAACGTACCATTTACAACCTGTTGATTACCACATTAACCACATTAACCCAACTTCATGTCTCTCCCCTCAGGCCAGTGGTGCCTGGTCCCCTCGCTGAGGCTGAACCCAGGTCCGGCGTACTCAGTCCGTGAGGTCCTGGATTCGAGGCATTTGGCGGGGCGTCTCCAGTACCTCATCGACCTGGAGGGGTACGGCCCAGAGGAGCGGCGCTGGGTTCCTGCGGTGAACCCGCACCGCGTCCCTGTGGTTGTCCCTGAGGCCGGTGTCGTCCCGCAGTTAATATGGGCAGTCAGTAGTTAGTCAACTTACAGTAAATGGAAAATATGAACAAATACCAACATGGTTTTAATCAAGTTAAATATTTCTTTAATACACAACACAATACATCCCAAATGTGTCTGTAATGAGTAATGGTTTACAGATTTACCTTCTGAAATGATGCATGTGGTGGACAGCATTCAAAGTGTTAGCTGTAAAATGGTCGGTTTAATCTATCTGTGCATGGAGCATTAGACACATATGGAGGGCATGACACCATCTGCTTTGGACACAGCACATACACAGAAGCACATATACTACTGCCTAATGAGCACAAAGTTATGACCCATTCTAAAACTAACAAACACCCCCGCCCTCTAAAATGGCAGCACGCAGACACACACATGGACACAAACACATGCACACAGACTCATTAACCTGGTTTGCTCGCTACCACTCAGAGTAAAACAGAAAGAGCACTGTAACCCCCCCCCCCCCCCAAACACACTACTTACACACACAGGTGGTAGTGTCTGGAGATACAACTCACCACTGTAACCCCCCCCCAAACACACTACTTACACACACAGGTGGCAGTGTCTGGAGATACAACTCACCACTGTAACTGTGCCTCTGTTTTCTGTTTCCTCCCTGTTGTGCTGTCTGTCTCTGTGTCTTCTCTGTTGTCACTGTCTCTCTGTTTGTGCTTCTCCTTGTTCTCGTCTGTCTGTCTGTCTGTCTGTCTGTCTGTCTGTCTGTCTGTCTGTCTGTCTGTCTGTCTGTCTGTCTGTCTGTCTGTCTGTCTGTCTGTCTGTCTGTCTGTCTGTCTGTCTGTCTGTCTGTCTGTCTGTCTGTCTGTCTGTCTGTCTGTCTGTCTGTCTGTCTGTCTGTCTGTCTGTCTGTCTGTCTGTCTGTCTGTCTGTGATTCTCCTTGATCTCCTCTGTTGACTTTTCTTGGGCATTTGCTTCTCTTGCATGCTCTCTTTGCTCAACTTGATGATGGGCCATCATTATCTGGTTCACTGTCTGTGCTAGGCCAAGTATCATCCTAGTTGCGAATGAATAAATAGTTATTAGACCATTTTAGGAAACACACATTATGAACTAATTTGCAGTTTTTACAGTTTTTCTCAGTCACTTTGGTGCATTTTTCACACCATCCCTAACATGTGCAAAATAGTAAGTGCATTTCTCAGAACAATTTATACAAACTGCAATATACAATAGATATGTTTCTAACGCTAGTCAGTCACTAAAAATCATTTGTACATCTCTCAAAAGTAAATATTAATGCCAATGATCATGTCAGTGTCATCAGAATGATAAGTCATTGAGTCATTGTTCACGAACAAGGTCGTCAAAACGTTTAGGCATGTTGTCAATGTAACTGTGTACTTTGACAGTATTACCTGACGTAAACTTAGGCTACCGTTTGGATGACAGTTACTGTATTGAAAATGCACAAGGCTGCACTTCTATGGCATATATCAATTTCAACAGTACTATTTACTTATTACTGTATGTGGGTTATTGATTGAAAGAGACTGGACAACTCAAGGGGCACCAAGAAAAAAAACTAAATTAGAAAGAAACACAGGAAACCACCCCTAAGGCACAACTTTGCCCGCAGCACTGTTGTGCTCTCTACACATCCAGACGTTCCTGTCTGTCGGCCAACATATTCTCATCCACATCACACCGGATATTTTCCCTTCCAATGCAACGTGGAAAGAATCTTTTGGAATGCCTTATCCATCCTCTGCAGGCGTCTACTGTGATGTCCTCACATGCTGCATCCATTGCAGCCAGCAGGGTCATCTGTGTGTGTGGCTGACGATCATAACACCTTCCACCTCCATGCTGAAAATAACTCCTCAATTGGGTTAAGGAATGGTGAATAAGGTGGGAGGAATTCTATGAGCATCCTCGGGTGGGTCACAAACCACTGCCTTATGATGTTTGATCGATGGAAACTCACATTATCACAAATGACCACATACTTTGGCAAATCCTCTCTAAACAGACCCCTCTCATCATCAGGGATGAGAGCCCTGTAGAGAGTCTCTAAAAAGTTGAGTAGATGCTGGGTGTTGTATGGCCCTATAAGGGGGATATGGGTTAGGACACCATGTTCCGAAATAGCAGCACACATGGTGATATTTCCTCCCCGTTGGCCTGGCAAACCCACAGTAGCTCTGTGACCGATGATATTCCGACCCCGCCTTCTGCATTTGGTCAGGTTGAAGCCAGCCTCATCCACGTTTACAAAGTTGTGAGAGAGTTCACTTGATTCCAACTCCATTATACGCTATATCCCAGAACACACAGTTGAATTTGTTTTGGTAAGGAAGAGTGACATAAAATGTACATATATATTTCAGTTTATGCTTACTATGTATCACCATAAAATGTTGCTGTAAAGTAGTTATATAGATATATGTTTTACCTGTACATACTGGTACCGTAGCTCCTTAACTCTGTCCTTATTCCTTTGGAATGGTACACGGTACAGCTGTTTCATACTCATCTTGTTTCTATGCAGCACCCTGTCGATGGTTGAGATACTAACCGTATGGATGTTTTCAAAGACATCGTTGTCTTCTATAATGGTCCTTTGTATTTCCCTGTGTCTCATGGCATTGACCATGGTGCAAATAGCCTCCTCCTGTTGAGGTGTGAAAAGGCGTACTCTGCCACCGGTTTGAGGTAATCTTGCAGTCCTATGTGGGGAAAAATGCAGTGATGCATCGCACACTTTCACATAGACAAAAACTATGCGAACACACATTTTACTGTAAAACATACAGGTGGGTGCATGTAAGGTGCAGTATGTATCTGTATAGAGTATATTTCTGTATGCTGTGAAATACAAGTGGACTACTATAATATGAAGCATTGAAGGAAGTATACAGTATACTGCTTATATACAGTAACAGTGCACTGTACATTGGTGGACATACCTGTTCTCCCTTCGAAACGTTTGAACTATTGAGGACACGGTTGATCTCCCAATATTCGGCTGCACCCTTCGACACGCCTCAGCCATTGTAAGACCATGATTAACAACATGGTCTACAATAGTGGCCCTTATGTCATCAGATATGCGCCTGTGTCCTCTTCTGCCTCTTCCTCTGTTTTGCCTTCCACCACACATCCTTGCTCCTCTTCTTCCTCCTCTTGGCTGTTGACCTTGTTTGTTTCCTGGTCCATCCATTATTGGAAAATTGCAACTCTGTGTTGTGGTCTGTCTATATATGCTTGCCAATTGATTCTTCATGAGATGCACCATTGAGCAATTTAGACAATTGGTTGATTGTTGGTGGAACTAACACTTTACATTCCTTCATGAGTGAGGGTCAATTTCACCTGCACGATTCATCAATTCATGTTTTTGTACAAAAGGTCTAATAGAATTGTGTAAAACTATGCTTGCTAGTTTATGATAACTAGTTCAACAATTTTGCATGTAATGGCTTATTCAAGGAACTAATGCCTAGATGTTTTGAGGGGTAAGACTATTCAATAGAGAACCATCTACTATATTTTGATCAACATGACATGAGCAATTGATAATGTGGAAAAAAGCAGACACTTGTACATTATCAATTGCAATTTGTTCAAAGAAATAAGAAATTGCTTTAATGATGTGCACAAGTGACTAGATGATTTGGAATTTGTACAAGTTGTATCAAGAATTGCACTTTTGATCTAAGAAATGCACCAAAGCGACTGAGAAAAACTGGTTGTTGTCCTTGATGATCTTTATGGCCTTCCTGTGACATCGGGTGGTGTAGGTGTCCTGGAGGGCAGATAGTTTGCCCCCGGTGATGCATTGTGCAGACCTCACTACTCTCTGGAGAGTCTTACGGTTGTGGGCGGAGCCAGGCGGTGATACAGCCTGACAGGATGCTCTCGATTGTGTATCTGTAAAAGTTTGAGTGCTTTTGGTGACAAGCCAAATTTCTTCATCCTCCTGAGGTTGAAGAGGCGCTGCTGCGCATTCTTCACCATGCTGTCTGTGTGGGTGGACCAATTCAGTTTGTCCGTGATGTGTACACCGAGGAACTTAAAACTTTCTATCCTCTCCACTACTGTCCTGTCGATGTGGATAGGGGGGTGCTCCCTCTGCTGTTTCCTGAAGTCCACAATCATCTCCTTTGTTTTGTTGACGTTGAGTGTGAGGTTATTTTCCTGACACCACACTCTGAGGGCCCTCACCTCCTTCCTGTAGACCGTCTCGTCGTTGTTGGTAATCACGCCTACCACTGTAGTGTTGTCTGCAAACTTGATGATTGAGTTGGAGGCGTGCATGGCCACGCAGTCGTGGGTGAAAAGGGAGTACAGGAGAGGGTTCAGAACGCACCCTTGTGGGGCCCCAGTGTTGAGGATCAGCGGGGTGGAGATGTTGTTACGTACCCTCACCACCTGGGGGCGGCCCGTCAGGAAGTCCAGTACCCAGTTGCACGAGGCGGGGTCGAGAAACAGGGTCTCGAGCTTGTTGACGAGTTTGGAGGGTACTATGGTGTTAAATGCTGAGCTGTAGTCGATGAACAGCATTCTCACATAGGTATTCCTCTTGTCTAGATGGGTTAGGGCAATGTGCAGTGTGGTTGCGATTGCGTCGTCTTTGGACCTATTGGGGCGATAAGCAATTTGGAGTGGGTCTAGGGTGTCAGGTAGGGTGGACGTGATATGGTCCTTGACTAGTCTCTAAAAGCACTTCATGATGACGGAAGTGAGTGCTACGGGGCGGTAGTGGTTTAGCTCAGTTACCTTTGCTTTCTTGGGAACAGGAACAATGGTGGCCCTCTTGAAGCATGTGGGAACAGCAGACTGGGATAGGGATTAATTGAATATGTCCGTAAACACACCAGCCAGCTGGTCTGCGCATGCTCTGAGGACGCGGCTGGGGATGCCGTCTGGGCCTGGAGCCTTGCGAGGGTTAACACGTTTAAATGTTTTACACAGTGAAGGCTGCAGTGAAGGAGAGTCTGCATGTTTTGGTAGCGGGCCGAGTCAGTGGCACTGTATTGTCCTCAAAGCGAGCAAAGAAGTTGTTTAGTCTGTCTGGGAGCAAGACATCCTGGTCCGTGACGAGACTGGTTTTCTTTTTGTAATCCGTGATTGACTGTAGACCCTGCCACATACCTCTCGTTGAATTGCAACTCTACTTTGTCTCTATACTGACGCTTAGCTTGTTTAATTGCCTTGCGGAGGGAATAGCTACACTGTTTGTATTCGGTCAGGTTTCCGGTCACCTTGCCCTGATTAAAAGCAGTAGTTCGCGCTTTCAGTTTTGCGCGAATGCTGCCATCAATCCATGGTTTCTTGTTGGGGAATGTTAGTTGCTGTGGGTATGACATCGCCAATGCACTTGCTAATGAACTCGCTCACCGAATCAGCGTATTCATCAATGTTGTTGTTTGACGCAATGCGGAACATATCCATGTGATCGAAGCAATCTTGAAGCGTTGAATCAGATTGGTCGGATTCCTGTTTTAGTTTCTGTCTATAAACTGGAAGCAACAAAATGGAGTCGTGGTCAGCTTTTCCAAAAGGAGGGTCGGGGAGGGCCTTATATGTGTCGCGGGAGTGAGAATAACATTGATCCAGGATTTTACCAGCCCTGGTAGCACAATAGATATGCTGATAGAATTTAGGGAGTCATGTTTTCAGATTAGCCTTGTTAAAATCCCCAGATACAATGAATGCAGCCTCAGGATATGTGGTTTCCAGTTTACATAGAGTCAAATAAAGTCGACATTTGATTGTGAGGAATTCTAAGTCAGGTGAACACAAGGACTTGAGTTCCGGTATGTTTTTATGATCACCTCATGTCTCGTTAATCATAACGCATAGCCCCACGCCCCTCTTCTTACCAGAAAGATGTTTGTTTCTGTCGGCGCGATCCGTGAAGAAACCAGCTGGCTGTACCGACTCCGATTGCGTGTCTCGAGTGAGCCATGTTTCCGTGAAGCAAAGAATGTTACAGTCTCTGATGTCTCTCTGGAATGCTACCCTTGCTTGGATTTCATCAACCTTGTTGTCAAGAGACTGGACATTGGCTAGTAGTATGCTCGGGAGCATTGCGCGATGTGCCCGACCTTGGAGCCTGATTAGAAGACCGCTTCGTCTGCCCCTTTTACGGCGTTGTTGTATTGGTTCACCGGATGAGATCCGATCCATTGTCCCGGGAAAGTCATATTCCTGGCCGTAATGATGGTGAGTTGATGTTGCTATTATATCCAGTAGTTCCTCCCAACTGTATGTAATAAAACCTAAGATTACCTGGGGTACCAATGTAATAAATAACACGTAAAAAAACAAAATACTGCATAGTTTTCTAGGAACGCAAAGTGAGGCAGCCATCTCTGTCGGCGCCGGAAGAAACTGCATAGTAGTACAGAGGCCCATTATCAGCAACCATCACTCCTGTGTTCCAAAAGCACGTTGTGTTAGCTAATCCAAGTTCATCATTTTAAAAGGCTAACTGATCATTAGAAAACCGTTTTGCAATTATGTTAGCATGGCTGAAAACTGTTGTCCTGAAAATAAAACTGGCATTCAATAAAACTGGCCTTTTTTTAGACTAGTTGAGTATCTGGAGCTGATTTGTGGGTTCGATTACAGTCTCAAAATGGCCAGAAACAAAGACATTTCTTCTGAAACTCTTCAGTCTATTCTTGTTCCGAGAAATGAAGGCTTATTCCTTGCGAGAAATTGCCAAGAAACTGAAGAGCTCGTACAACTATGTGTACTACTCCCTTCACAGAACACTGCTAACTGGCTCCTTCCAGAATAGAAAGAGGAGTGGGAGGCCCCGGTGCACAACTGAGAAAGAGGACAAGTACATTAGAGTGTCTAGTTTGAGAAACAAATGCCTCACAACTTTGCAACTCTGCCTAGAAGGCCAGCATCCCGGAGTCGCCTCTTCACTGTTGAGACTGGGGTTTAGCGGGTACCTTTTAATGAAACTGGCAGTTCCTCTCTTCCTCCACACCGGTCGTATGATTGTAGTATTGATCTCCTTCCGGGAACCACTCCCCCCCGGGGTAGACTATACTCTCTGTCGGCTCCCGAACGTAAGGCTCTCGAAGATTATTTGTCTGTAGCTCTCGACGCCGGTACCATAGTCCCCTCCTCTTCTCCCGCCGGAGCGGGGTTTTTTTTTGTTAAGAAAAAGGACGGGTCCCTGTGCCCCTGCATAGATTATCGAGGGCTGAATGACATAACAGTTAAGAATCGTTATCCGCTCCCTCTTATGTCTTCAGCCTTCGAGATCCTGCAGGGAGCCAGGTTTTTCACTAAGTTGGACCTTCGTAACGCTTACCATCTCGTGCGCATCAGGGAGGGGGACGAGTGGAAAATGGTGTTTAACACTCCGTTAGGACACTTTGAATACAGGGTTCTTCCTTTCGGCCTCGCAAACGCTCCAGCTGTCTTTCAGGCATTAGTAAATGACGTCCTGAGAGACATGCTGAACATCTTTGTTTTCGTTTACCTTGACGATATCCTCCAGATTCATGTTCAGCACGTTTGACGTGTCCTCCAGCGCCTTTTAGAGAATTGTCTTTATGTGAAGGCTGAGAAGTGCACTTTTCATGTCTCCTCCGTCACATTTCTTGGTTCTGTTATTTCCGCTGAAGGCATTAAGATGGATCCCGCTAAGGTCCAAGCTGTCATTGATTGGCCTGTTCCTAAGTCACGCGTTGAGCTGCAGTGCTTTCTCGGCTTCGCACATTTCTATCGTCGTTTCATCCGTAATTTCGGTCAGGTGGCAGCTCCTCTCACAGCCCTTACTTCTGTCAAGACGTGCTTTAAGTGGTCCGTTTCCGTCCAGGGAGCTTTTGATCTTCTCAAGAATCATTTTACATCCGCACCTATCCTTGTTACACCTGACGTCTCTAGACAGTTCGTTGTCGAGGTTGATGCGTCAGAGGTGGGCGTGGGAGCCATTCTTTCTCAGCGCTCCCTCTCTGACGACAAGGTCCACCCTTGCGTGTATTTTTCTCATCGCCTGTCGCCGTCGGAACGTAACTATGATGTGGGAAACCGCGAACTGCTCGCCATCCGCTTAGCCCTAAGCAAATGGCGACAGTGGTTGGAGGGGGCGACCGTTCCTTTTGTCGTTTGGACTGACCATAGGAACCTTGAGTACATCCGTTCTGCCAAACGACTTAATGCGCGTCAGGCTCGTTGGGCGCTGTTTTTCGCTCGTTTCGAGTTCGTAATTTCTTATCGTCCGGGCTCTAAGAACACCAAGCCTGATGCTTTATCTCGTCTCTTCAGTTCTTCAGTAGTCTCCACCGACCCCGAGGGGATTCTCCCTGAGGGGCGTGTTGTCGGGTTGACCGTCTGGGGGAATTGAGAGGCAGGTAAAGCAAGCACTCACTCACACTCCGTCGCCGCGCGCTTGTCCTAGGAACCTTCTTTTCGTTCCCGTTCCTACTCGTCTGGCCGTTCTTCAGTGGGCTCACTCTGCCAAGTTAGCCGGGTACGCTTGCTTCCATTCGCCAGTGTTTTTGGTGGCCCACTCGGGAGCATGACACGCGTCGTTTCGTAGCTGCTTGTTCAGTCTGCGCGCAGACTAAGTCCGGTAACTCCCCTCCTTCCGGACGTCTCAGACCGCTTCCCATTCCCTCTTGACCGTGGTCTCACATCGCCTTAGATTTTATCACCGGTCTGCCTTCGTCAGCGGGGAGGACTGTTATTCTTACGGTTGTCGATAGGTTCTCTAAGGCGGCTCATTTTATTCCCCTCGCTAAGCTCCCTTCTGCTAAAGAAACGGCACAAATCATCATCGAGAATGTTTTCAGAATTCATGGCCTTCCGTCAGACGTCGTTTCGGACAGGGGCCCGCAATTCACGCCTCAATTTTGGAGGGAGTTTTGCCGTTTGATTGGGGCTTCCGTCAGTCTCTCTTCCGGTTTTCACCCTCAGTCTAACGGTCAAGCAGAACAGGCCAATCAGACTATTGGTCGCATCTTACGTAGTCTTTCTTTTCGTAACCCTGCGTCTTGGTCAGAACAGCTCCCCTGGGCAGAATACGCCCACAACTCGCTTCCTTTGTCTGCGACCGGTCTATCTCCTTTTCAGAGTAGCCTCGGGTACCAGCCTCCGCTGTTCTCGTCTCAGCTCGCCGAGTCCTGCGTCCCCTCCGCTCAGGCTTTTGTCCAACGTTGTGAGCGCACCTGGAAGAGGGTCAGGTCTGCACTTTGCCGTTATAGGGCGCAGACTGTGAGAGCCGCTAATAAGCGTAGAACTAAGAGTCCTAGATATTGTTGCGGTCAGAGAGTATGGCTCTCCACTCAAAACCTTCCCCTTAAGACAGCTTCTCGCAAGTTGACCCCGCGGTTCATTGGTCCGTTCCGTATTTCTCAGATCATTAATCCTGTCGCAGTGCGACTTCTTCTCCCGCGATATCTTCGTCGCGTCTACCCGGTCTTCCATGTCTCCTGTGTTAAGCCCGTTCTTTGCGCCCCCCGCTCGTCTTCCCCCCCCCCCCATCCTTGTCGAGGGCGCACCTATCTACAGGGTCCGTAAGATTTTGGACATGCATCCTCGGGGCCGGGGTCATCAGTACCTAGTGGATTGGGAGGGGTACGGTCCTGGGGAAAGGAGTTGGGTTCCCTCTCGGGCCGTGCTGGACCGTTCGCTGATCGATGATTTCCTCCGTTACCGCCAGGTTTCCTCCTCGAGTGCGCCAGGAGGCGCTCGGTGAGTGGGGGGGTACTGTCATGTATTGTCATATTATGTCTTGTTCCTGTTCTTTCTCTTCACTCCGTCTCCCTCTGCAGGTCGTATTAGGTTACCTTCTCTTTCTCTCCTCCCCCCCAGCTGTTCCTCATCTTCTTTAACTACCTCGTTCACCCTTTTCCCACCTGTTCCCTTTTTCCCTCTGATTAGGTCTCTATTTCTCTCTCTGTTCCTGCTTCTTTCTTTGTCAGATTCTCGTTTGAGTTTCTCATGCCAGAACCAAACTATCGTCTCGTTTGCTTCACCCTTGTCCCGTCCTGTCGGAATCTGCCTGTTCATCTGATGCTACGTGTGATCAGGTACCTCTGTTCTCTACGACCCGCGCCTAACCAGAGAGACCAGCAGTCTGTCGCCGCTAACTCAGCTATTCTCCTCTGCTGCTAAGGGGACTCTAACCCAGCTATTCTCCTCTGCTGCTAAGAAGGGGGACTCTTCTGTATATATCAGAAGGACTTACATTACATTTACATTTAAGTCATTTAGCAGACGCTCTTATCCAGAGCGACTTACAAATTGGTGCATTCACCTTATGACATCCAGTGGAACAGTCACTTTACAATAGTGCATCTAAATCTTAAAGGGGGGGGTGAGAGGGAATACTTATCCTATCCTAGGTATTCCTTAAAGAGGTGGGGTTTCAGGTGTCTCCGGAAGGTGGTGATTGACTCCGCTGTCCTGGCGTCGTGAGGGAGTTTGTTCCACCATTGGGGGGCCAGAGCAACGAACAGTTTTGACTGGGCTGAGCGGGAGCTGTACTTCCTCAGTGGTAGGGAGGCGAGCAGGCCAGAGGTGGATGAACGCAGTGCCCTTGTTTGGGTGTAGGGCCTGATCAGAGCCTGGAGGTACTGAGGTGCCGTTCCCCTCACAGCTCCGTAGGCAAGCACCATGGTCTTGTAGCGGATGCGAGCTTCAACTGGAAGCCAGTGGAGAGAACGGAGGAGCGGGGTGACGTGAGAGAACTTGGGAAGGTTGAACACCAGACGGGCTGCGGCGTTCTGGATGAGTTGAAGGGGTTTAATGGCACAGGCAGGGAGCCCAGCCAACAGCGAGTTGCAGTAATCCAGACGGGAGATGACAAGTGCCTGGATTAGGACCTGCGCCGCTTCCTGTGTGACTTTTTGTTTCATTTGTCTCAGAGGGTTGTCTATTTTGCCATTGTATACATCTGAAGAGGATCTATGTCTTCCCTGTGTTTTTACATTAAAGGACTCTGTTTTTGTTAAACCACTTTTGGGTCCTCACTCAAGTGCATAACACATTCCTCCTGACAGAGCTGGTGTAACTGAGTCAGGTTTATAGGCTTCCTTGCTCGCACATGCTTTTTCAGTTCTGCAGACATTTCTCCAAAAAGTACGATCTTTGTCCCCATTGGCAGTTGCAAACCGTAGTCTGGCTTTTGTATGGCGGTTTTGGAGCAGTGGCTTCTTCCTTGCTGAGCGGCCTTTCATGTTAGGTCGATACAGGACTTGTTTTACTGTGGGTATAGATACTTCTGTACCTGTTTCCTCCAGCATCTTCACAAGGTCATTTGCTGTTGTTTTGGGATTATTTTGCACTTTTCGCACCAAAATACATTCATCTATAGGAGACAGAACGCGTTTCCTTCCTGAGTGGTATGACGGCTGCGTGGTCCCATGGTGTTTATACTTGCATACTATTGTCTGTACAGATGAACACTGTACCTTCAGGCGTATGGAAATAGCTCCCAAGGATGAACCAGACTTGTGGAGGTCTACAATTGTTTTCTGAGGTCTTGGCTGATTTATTTTGATTTTCCATGATGTTAAATCAAAGAGGCACTGGGTTTGTAGGTAGGCCTTGAAATACATCCACAGGTACACCTCCAATTGACTAACATTATGTCAATTAGCCTATCAGAAGCTTCTAAGTCCATGACATACTTTTCTGGAATTTTCCAAGCTGTTCAAAGGCACAGTGAACTTAGTGCATGTAAACTTCTGACCCACTGGAATTGTGATACAGTGAATTATATGTGAAATAATCTGTCTGTAAACAATTGTTGGAAAAATTATTCTGTGTCATGCACAAAGTAGATGTCCTAACCGACTTGCCAAACTATAGTTTGTTAACAAAACATTTGTGGAGTGGTTGAAAAATGATTTGTAATGACTCCAACCTAAGTGTATGTAAACTTCCAACTTCAACTGTCAATGTTGCAGCGAAGTCACAGATAGAACAATGAGACAGGTATTTCACCTGATGTACAAATGTGAAGCATCCACTTGGAGTTTCCACTGGCCAGCAGTGGGAGAAGATTCATTTTGTCCAACATTCTGCACATTTTCTCATCGATTAAACATTTGATCTCAATATAGTTTTCTGTTCCCAAAACTAGAATCTGCTATGAACAGAGTGGACTAAGTTTTGTAGACTTTACCCTTTGCAAAAGTTTTAAAAAAGGCATTCCCTTACGGAAATATGCGGATGTATGCTAGAACGCGCAAATAAGATATCGCGAGCTCGTGCTGGGCTCTGCCCACCTCTTTGCTTGTTCTGCCCACTAGGACTCATTTGTTCCCATTGGAAACAACAGGCTGTGGTCTATCTTGGTTTAATTATAATTATTTTCTACATTGTAGAATAAAAGTGAAGACATCAAAACCATGAGATAACACATATGGAATAATGTAGTAGCCAAAAAAGTGTTAAACAAATAAAAATATATTTGAGATTTGAGATTATTCCAAGTAGCCACCCTTTGCCTTGATGACAGCTTTGCACACTCTTGGCATTCTGTCAACCAGCTTCATGAGGTAGTCACCTGGAATGTATTTCAATTAATAAGTGTGCCTTGTTAAAAGTTAATTTGTGTAATTGATTTCCTTCGTTTGAGCTAATCAGTTGTGTTGTGACAAGGTAGGGGTGGTATACAGAATATAACCCTATTTGGTAAAAGACCCAAGTCCATATTATTGCAAGAACTGCTCAAGTAAGCAAAGAGAAATGACAGTCCATCATTACTTTAAGACATGAAGGTCAGTCAATACGGAAACTTTCAAGAACTTTTAAAGTTTCTTCAAGTCACTTGCAAAAACCTTCAAGCGCTATGATGAAACTGGCTCTCATGAGGACCGCCACAGGAAAGGAAGTCCCAGAGTTCCCAGAAGTCCCAGAGTCCCAGAGTTACCTCTGCTGCAGACGATAAGTTCATTAGAGTTAACTGCACCTCAGACTGCAGCCCAAATAAATGCTTCACAGAGTTCAAGTAACAGACACATCTCAACATCTCAACATGTGTCAATTAGGCTTTCATGGTTAAAGAATGCTGCAAAGAAAGAAACCACTACTAAAGGACACCAATAATAAGAAGAAACTTTCTTGGACCAAGAACCACGGGTAATGGACATCAGAACGGTGGAAATATGTCCTTTGATCTAATGAGTCCAAATGTGAGATTTTTGGTTCCAACCACTGTGTCTTTGTGAGACGAAGAGTAGGTGAACGGATGATCTCTGCATGTGTGGTTTCCACCATGAAGCATGGAGGAGGGGATGTGATGGTGCTTTGCTGGTGACACTGTCAGTGATTTATTTAGAATTCAAGGCACACTTAATCAGCTTGGCAACCACAGCATTCTGCAGCAATACACCATCCCATCTGGTTTGCGCTTAGTGGGACTATCAGTTGTTTTTCAACAGGACAATGACCCAACACACCTCCAGGCTGTGTAAGGGATATTTGACCAAGAAGGAGAGTGATGGAGTGCTGCATCAGATGACCTGGCCTCCACAATAACCTGACCTCAACCCAATTGAGATGGTTTGGAAAGAGTTGGAATGCAGAGTGAAGGAAAAGCTAACAAGTGCTCAGCATATGTGGGAACTCCTTCAAGAATGTTGGAAAATCATTCCAGGTGAAGCTGGTTGAGCGAATGCCAAGAGTGTGCAAAGCTGTCATCAAGGCGAAGGGTGGCTACTTTGAAAAATCTCAAATATAAAATATATTTTGATTTGTTTAAATAGTAAATAGTAGTAAAAATAAAGAAAAACCCTTGAATGAGTAAGTGTGGCTAACCTTTTGACTGGTACTGTACATGTCAATTTCGACCATCCGACATTTGCCAGAATTGCCAGACGAACAATCTGCCCACAGACTTCTAAAGTAAACCACATGCGCACACACACACACACACACACACACACACACACACACACACACACACACACACACACACACACACACACACACACACACACACACACACACACACACACACACACACACACACACACACACATTATCTAAAGTAAACATTGATGTCTGCTGAAAAAGCCAAAATTGTTGGCAGAGCCAAACGTCTCCCAGTTAAATATTATTCACAGGAATTCCCCTCAGTCCTGTGTATGTGTGCATGTGTGTGCGTGCGCAGTGCGTTTCAGAGAAGAGTTCACGTCTACCAATTCATCCCTTGTTATAGTGGTTTCATAATTGACTCATGATCTGATTCTACTTGTTTATAAGGAACACTCTCTCTTTAAAAAAATAGGGCATTTGGCTCACCAAAGTGTATGTATGTACAGAAAAAGACATATAGAGGAAAGTGTTGTGAGCTTCAAAGAGAGGAAAACACAAAGGGCTACAAAGTTTCAGCAGAACTCTTTCCCCTGCTCTTACAAGACAGTTTCACATTTAGCTTTCTGAAAAAGGTCTTTTCACTCCCAGGCCTTGGCCTGTGTTTTGTTTAGTGGTAACCTAGCAATGAGCTGTTTCTGCTTATTTCTCTCTCCACCACCCCACAATGTGTGTGTGTGTGTGTGTGTGTGTGTGACTCTCACACATCTGCTTTGGATTGTGGAGGGGTTCAATTCTGACTGGGAAGGGAAAGGAAAAGGGATATCTAGTCAGTTGCACAACTGAATGCATTCAACAGAAATGTGTCTTCCGCATTTAACCCAACCCATCTGAATCAAGAGAGGACTGCACCCTGATCCCAGTGATTCCGTTACAGAGAGAGAGGGAGTGTGTGGGGGAGAGGAGAGGGGGGAGAAAGGGGAGAAAATAGCAGATGTGACTAGGACAGAAAGAAGGGAAGAAAGTGAATAATGAGAGAGGTGCTCGAAAGTCAAAACCACAACACTACAGAGACATCTGTTTGCACAGGAGAAATGGGTAGGGGAGAGAAGGGGGAAAATAGCAAACAATACACATTTTATTGTGCTATAAAGATTTGCAGTGTTTAATAACAAAGGTCTCATCCCTGCCTCCTGCAACAGAATTGGGTTTGGCTGTGGGAGAGTGAGAGAGAGAGTAGGGGGAGAGGAGGAGATCAGGAGAAGGATGGAGACAGAAGCCTTGTTTATACCTGGTGCTAACATGCATCCTTTGTCCTGATCTTATTCACATTCTGACTGTGCCTACTTTGTAGCTGTTGCATCTACACGTGGTAGTTCAGTCGAGTGCAGCTTAACTGAATGAAAAACAAAGATGGAATGCAATATGACAATTTATGAAATAGTTTGTGGAATGGATTCTTCTCTGAGGGAAGATAATCGGAGCCAGATCGTATGATGACAGGTAGACCTACACAGGGCTGCTGGCATCCAATCTCTTCCGGTGGGGGAAAGGAATTCCAGCAACAGGCCTTGAGGTTATTATAGCTGGTGGTGGTAGGGAGTTTGATGGTTGTTGAAAGCTGTTGCTGAAAAACAGCAAGTGAGAGAACATGGGTAAACTGACATATAAATACATCCCGAGATTAACGTCCATTGGTTGAGAGAGAGGAAGGTGATAATTGCAAGAGTGAGCCCCCATAGGTTGAACAGCAGGCGTGAGGAATGGGCATTATTGTAACGTGCTTACAGGCTATGCAGTAACTAAGTGAATGACAATACGCACATGGCTAATATGATAAAAGGAGAAGAAACAAGACGCTATGCTGATGATACGTTTGTATTCATTCCCACTATGCCCATAGAATCTCTGGGGAAACAAGAGGCCAAGGTGTATGTCTCATGATTAACAACTCATGGTCAAATCAAATCAAATCAAATAGTATTTGTTACATGCTTCATAAACAACAGCTGTGGACTAACAGTGAACTGCTTATTCACACGCCTTTCCCAACAATGCAGAGAGAAATAATAGAAAAGTGAAAACGTAATAATAAAAGCAATAATAGATACACAATATTGTATTTAACTAACTATTTAGAAGTATTATGGCTTTGGGGTGGAAGTACCTCAGGGTCCTTTTGGTTCCAGACTTAGTCTTTAAGGACTCACATATGAGGCCATGTGGTAAATACATGCTATATCAAATAAAAGTTGATTTGTCACATGCACAGGATACAGTAGGTGTAATCGGTACAGTGATAGTACTTGCAAACTTGCATATAGCAATATCAAAAACAGAAAGTGTCCCGATAAAATATGTTATATATATTTTATCGTTATTTGATGACGCTTACCCGACACACTTCTCTAAATTGATGGATCATGTGAAGGAAATGCTATAACCAACCCCCCAGCCACATCTAGCTAAGTGGAAGGGTCACTATTGTCTAGACATGTACACATATTCATGAAATAGAATCGAGGGCCGTAATCACCCCCAGACACACCTGCTAATTTGACGGATCATGTAATAAGCCACCTGATGTAGAGTCTTTTGTTTAGACATGTAGCTAGCTAAATATGGAACTGGCATAACCCTAACTTATACTAAAACCAATAAAAACATTGCCAATGCTGTAGTATGAATCTAGGTTCAAACTAGGTTCAATGTTATCTAGCTAACATTAGGCTATAACTAGCAATGCAAATGTATTTCTGATTCAAATAATATTACTACACAGATCATACACGTAACGTTAGCTAGCGAGCCAGCAAGCAAATGCTTGCTAGCTAACTAACAGTATGCTTTAACTTGCAATAAAAAGGACTTTTCTGACAAAATTAGAAATGTATATCTGGAAAATGTAGCTAGACTCTTACCCCTTATACATGGATGAACGCTTTACAGCAGACTGGAACATTTAACTCCCTTTTGTTTGTTGCTACATCTTGTGTCAAGTCACTCGGGTTCACACTGACAGTGGTGTTTGCAGAAAGTAGCCCATCCCTTTTTCCAAGTGATCTGTCGATAGCACCTGCTAAATCCAGGGCATCAATGTTGTTGATAAAAGTAGCTAAACTTTTGTAGTTCTCGATGGCTAACATTATATCTTTCAAAAATGGTGCGGTAGAAAGGACTGTCAACACATACTGAATAGCTCACGTTATAGACAGAAGCATGCTACATGGCAGACCAATCCAAACTCATCTCTTGCCATGTCCAGCCCATTTATTATCTCAGCCAATCATGACTAGTGGGAAGGTTCCTGACTTTTTCCATGGCTAAACCAACTAGGCTCATAATTGAACAATTTATTTTTATTTATGGATGGAATACAAGTTTGTTATTATTAAGGCACATGAAAGTTCACATGTTCCTGAATGCATTTCTGCCCCATAAAACACACATTTTGATAGAAAAACATTTTTACGTTCAAATGCTGCTCCTGTGATGTAGTGATGTGCGACATACGCCTAGTTTCGTGAAACGAGTCACATATATGATAGTTATGAAGTAAAATGGTTGCTTTGTGTATATCTTGTTTCATTTCTATTGTCCTGGCTGGAAGACAGTTCAGTGAATGGGTAAGTCCATAAGTCAATAGGGCTAACTGGCTAGCCACAAAAAATTGGTAGCTACCCACGAAAAATGTACATCTACCTTGCATAATATTAGGTTTGGGTCATTTCTGCTGGCTAGCTAGATTTTTACAATTCACATATCTAGCTGATAATTATGAAGTAAAACGTTTGCTTTGTGTATATCTTGTTTCGTCTATTGTTGCCGTTGTCCTGACTGGAAGTAGGTTCAGTGAAATGACAGGAGAAAAGGAACAGAGTAGGAAAGAGGGGAGAAGAGGAAGGGAGGGAGGGAGGAGAGGAGGAGGAGAGAAGGTCAGCGCATGGAAAGAGAGAGGTCCATTAAAATAGTGGAGCGTCGGTCGACATCTGCAGAACAGCCCAGTAAACCCACTGAACCCTCTCCCTCTTTCTCCCTCTCCCTCCCTCTCTCTCTCTCCACACCTTGCTTACATGTGTCAGAAAGCTGCCAAAGCCAAAGCTGTGTTTATATACGCCCATCTTCCTCTTCCTTCGCAACCCCCCCCCCCCTCCCCATCTGTCTCATATGGCTTAGCTTCGGCTCATCACAGACATTACTGGAGAGTCTGTCTGCATTCCCCTTAACCTCTACAACAGCTGTGTTTGTTTGTGTGTGTGTGTGTGTGTGTGTGTGTGTGTGTGTGTGTGTGTGTGTGTGTGTGTGTGTGTGTGTGTGTGTGTGTGTGTGTGTGTGTGTGTGTGTGTGTGTGTGTGTGTGTGTGTGTGTGTGTGTGTGTGTGTGTGTGTGTGTGTGTGTGTGTGTGTGTGTGTGTGTGTGTGTGTGTGTGTGTGTGTGTGTGTGTGTGGCAGGAGGCTGATTTTTCTATGACAAAATCTGGTCATTTTACCCTTGTTCCCTCTAGACCTCTATAGCCAACCCAAATACACCCACCACACATACTCACACACACATCTGGCATTGTCAGACTAGAGGCCAGTTGGTGTTTTCCTAGTGCTCAGCAGCCCAGTGTTCCATTACCACAACAACAACCAATCACCTCTCCGTAGGTGAGGTGTGTGTATGTGGCTATAGAGATCAACAAGGTGAGAGTCCAACCAGGAGTCAGTGTTGACAGTTGAGTTTGTGGTCGCTAACCTGGGGTGTAATCATTCGTCCAAACCGTTGCAAACAGCTCCATTTTGCAGCTAAAATGAGAATTTCTATTGGAAACATTTAGGTAGCCCCCCCCCCTCTGTGACGGATCATTTTATCTATCTCTCCAGCGTGACAGCGTAGGGTGTGGAGTAAGGGGAGAGAGATTCTCCATCTATCTTTTCAATAGATACGTGGACAAATGAGACTCTCTATGGGACAGCCCCTGCCTCTACTTCACCCATCTCACCCCTCCCTCTAGTTCATCCATCTCACCCCTCCCTCTACTTCATCCATCTCACCCCTCCCTCTCTCCATCCTTTCATTTCATCCCCTAGAGAGCGTAAGGAGATTTAGAGATGCTTTCAATCAATAAGCTAAATGGACAATATCCCTTTTATAGGACACACAGGCGATTACCATGAAATCTCACTTATTTTTTCCCAGGAGCGCGCACACACACACACACACACACA
The DNA here is from genome assembly GCF_021184085.1 of Oncorhynchus gorbuscha. Classification (NCBI taxonomy): domain Eukaryota; kingdom Metazoa; phylum Chordata; class Actinopteri; order Salmoniformes; family Salmonidae; genus Oncorhynchus; species Oncorhynchus gorbuscha. The sequence goes on along the minus strand of NC_060178.1, from coordinate 30,114,990 downwards.
CACACACACACACACACACACACACACACACACACACACACACACACACACACACACACACACACACACACACACACACACACACACACACACACACACACACACACACACACACACACACACACACACAGTCTTGGGCCTTTATAAGAGCTGTAATTTCCAGTAATCTATTAGCATTAATTCATTAGCTAGAGCTACAGCAACGGTACCAAGCTGCCATGTGCTTTCCTGGAAACCTTTGTTCCCTTCTCACTCTGATTCGATCTGCTGGAAAACAAACCAGGCCTGAAAAGTGAGGTTAAAGGAATATAGGGCTTTCTATGTATTTCCCTGCTAAGTGTTACTGGATGTTGATTTGTGACTGAGAACACTGAAATCAGTTATATACAGTAAACACTCAGCCTCTTTTACTTCCCTGACCCACTCAGGTCTCCACTCCCCCGCGACCTACTCACTGCTCCCCCTCTCTCCCTTCTCCTCACCCTCATCAAAATCAATGCTACAGGACTGTTTTGATCACGTGGACTGGAATATTTCGAGCTCTCGAGTGGCGCAGCGGTCTAAGGCACTGCATGTCAGTGTTAGAGGAGTTAGTACAGATCCTGGTTGTATCGCAACCGGCCATGATCGGGAGTCCCATAGGGTGGCGCACAATTGGCTCAGCGTCATCGGGTTAGGGGAGGGTTTGGCCGGGTAATGCCGTCACTGTAAAATATGAATTTGTTCTTGACTGACTTGCCTAGTTAAATGAAGCTTAAAATATGTTCCGAGTCGCCTCCGATAATAACATCAACAAGTACACAGACTCAGTCAGGAAATGCAGAGAGAGTGTTATCCCAACAGTGACTATTCACACATATCCCGACCAGAAACTGTGGATAAATGGCAACATATGCTCAAAACCGAGAGCGCGGACGACCGCGCCTGGTGTCCGTGGATATGGATGAATACAAGAAGACCGGCTACAACCTCCAGAAATCCAGCAAAGATTCAAAAAATACAGTACAGGGACAAAATGGAATCACAATTCAAGGACTATCAACGATCATGGATTATAAAGGGAAAGCTAGCTGTGTGGCGAACACTGATGCCTCACTCTCAGGTGAGCTAAACACTTTTAATGTTCGCTTTGAGATTAACAACATTGATCCTCCTACGAGGGCCCCCGCAGCACAAGAGGACACAAAGGTAATCTTCTGTCATCATAAAATTCTTCACCAGACGGTCTGTGTGGGTAGACCATTTCTGATGGTCAGTGATGTGTACGCCAAGGAACATGAAGCTTTACACCATCTACACTGCAGCCCCGTAGATGTGGATAGGGGCGTGCTCCCTCTGCTGTTTCCTGAAGTCCACGATCAGCTCTTTTGTTTTGTTGACATTGAGGGAGAGGTTATTTTCCTGGCACCACTCTGCCAGGGCCCTCACCTCTTCCCAGTTGGCTGTCTTGTCTTTCTTGGTAATCCGGCCTCCAACTGTTGTGTCGTCTGCAAACTTAATGATTGAGTTGTAGGCGTGCGTAGCCACACAGTCATGGGTGAACAGGAAGTACAGGAGTGTCTGAGCACGCATCCTTGTAGGGCCCTTGTGTTGAGGATCAGTGAAGTGTAGTTGTTGTTTCACCACCTGGGGGCGGCCCGTCAGGAAGTCCAGTACCCAGTTGCAAAGGGCGGGGTTCAGACCCAGGGCGCCAAGCTTAATTATGAGCTTGGAGGGTACTATGGTGTTAAAAGCTGCGCTAAAGTCAATGAACAGCATTCTTACATAGGTATTCCTCTTGTCCAGATGGGATAGGGCAGTGTGCAGTGTGATAGCGTGGGTCTAGGGTGTAAGGTAGAGATGACATGATCATTAAGTAGCCTCTCAAAGCACTTCATGATGACAGAAGTGAGTGCTACGGGGCGATAGTCATTTAGTTCAGTTACCTTTGCTTTCTTGGGTACAGGAACAACGGTGGACATCTTGAAGCATGTGGGGACAGCACACTGGGACAGGGAGAGATTGAATATGTCCATAAACACATCAGCCAGCTGGTCTGCACATGCCCTGAGGACGCGGCTAGGGATGCCGTCTGGGCCAGCCTTGCAAGGGTTAACACGCTTAAATGTATTACTCACGTCGGCCACAGAGAACGAGAGCCCACAGAGCGGGCAGTGTTGGTGGCACTGTGCTATCCTCAAAGTGTGCAGAGGTGTTTAGCTTGTCTGGGAGCAAGACGTCGGTGTCCGCAAGGTGGCTGGTTTTCCGTTTGTAATCTGTAGACCCTGTCACATGTCTGAGCCGTTGAATTGCGACTCCATTTTGTCTCTGTACTGACGTTTTTCCTGTTTGATTGCCTTACGGAGGGAATAACTACACTGTTTGTATTCAACCATATTCCCCGCTTTAAATTTTGCACGAATGCTGCCATCTCTCCACGGTTTCTGGTTTGGGTAGGTTTTAATAGTCACAGTGGGAACAACATCCCCTATACACTTCCTGATGAACTCAGTCACTTTGTAACAATCTTGAAGCATGGATTCTGATTGGTCAGACCAGCGTTGAATAGACCTTACCATGGGTACTTCCTGTTTGAGTTTCTGCCTTTTGGAAGGGAGGAGCAAAATGGAGTCGTGATCTGATTTACACCGGCAATACTAAAGTGCCTATAAGAACATCCAATAGTCAAAGGTAAATTGAATACAAATGGTATATCGGGAAATAGTCCTATAATTCCTATAGTAACTACAATCTAAAACTTCTTATCTGGGAATATTTAAGATGTTTTTAACTCATGTTAAAAGGAACCACCAGCTTTCATATGTTCTCATGTTCTGAGCAAGGAACTTAAACATTAGCTTTTTTACATGGCACATATTGCACTTTTACTTTCTTCTCCAACACTTTGTTTTTGCATTATTTAAACCAAATTGAACATGTTTCATAATTTATTTGAGGCTAAATTTGATTTTATTGATGTATTATATTAAGTTAAAATAAGTGTTCATTCAGTATTGTTGTAATTGTCATTATTACAAAAAATAATTTAAAAATTGTCCGATTAATCGGTATCGGCTTTTTTGTTTGTTGTATAATCGGTATCGGTATCATAATCGGTTGACCTCTACACTATAGTACTCACTCTGTATAGCACATGGCCTCATGTGAATCCTTAAAAAGATGGGTGGGGCTAAGTCTTTAGAGGATTTGAACGATGCTGAATGCGTGTAGACAAAGAAGAGCTCTCCAGGCGGTGTACCAAAACATTCAAGGGCCATTTTCTCAAAAGTGGGGTTAAAAGTTTCAAAGCAGAATAACTTTCCAATTGTTCCTCAACTGTAGTGTATGATACACCAGTTTCTAGCTCTGAGTCTCTACTTTTATCATTGTAAAAAACACCATATCAAATGTTGCTACGTAAGACTGAATCGAGCAGGTCGGTCACATATTCAACTTGTTTTGGGAAAGCCACGACCGTTCGCTAACGTTAGCGAACAGTCTGAGAAGGTAGTGTGCGGCGAATGTAAGTGTCTGTTTCGGGTCTAAACTGCCCCTACAAATAATAGTGTGGACATGTAGGCTTTCTATTAGATGTAGTAGAAGCAGCAAAGTCATTTGCAGTTTGATTACTGCAACAGACAATACCACAGTAATCCCTTACACACAAGCACACACACACAGAAACACACACATTACTACATATTATACAACTGTCCAACCAAGACACTATCTACTTTCCACTATATGCTATATTTGTAAACATTTGACATAACACACTCGTAATATACTTTGTATCCTATTGTGTACATACCAATAATATTACTATGCAAACTATCTTCTTACTGACTTATTTTTTATTTGACTTTTGATTATTATTGTTATTGATATTGTACTGCAAGTAAACATTTCACTGTACCTCTTGTACCTGCTGTAAACTATGTCCTTGACAAATACAATTTGATTTGTCTGGTCTCCTGTATTAGCACTGTCTCCTATGTTCTTCTTCCAGCACTGTGTGTGTGTGCGTGTGCGTAGTGTGTGAGTGCCTGCGTATGTGTGTGCGCACATGTGTTCATATGTCTGTGTGTGTGTGTGAGCACGTAATAATAATAAATTGCATTTGCAGAGCACTTTTCATTTAGACACATAAATCACAAAGCTCTTTGTATTTAGAGCAACTATTAAAAGAAATAAGGTAAAAGGCAAAAAAAAAACATTAGGCGAGAAACTTGAAGATCGCTAGCGGCCGACAACTATACAAGATACACTAAATAATAAAGGAGGCGACAAGGACAAAACACTAGACCTTGAAAGTAACGTAAAATTTCAAATAAATAAAAATAATTTAACTAGGCAAGTCAGTTAAGAACACATTTTTATTTACAATGACAGCCTACCAGGGAACAGTGGGTTAACTGATGAAGGCAGCTTGTCTGTCGAAACGTTGGACATGACATTTTTGCATCTGAGCTCCCAGAGTGTGCGGCTCTCCTTTATTTTTTAAAGTGCTCCACTCCGCTGGCCAGCACCTCGCCTAAATAGGTGTGCGTTTCTTTCGGCTCAAGATTAAACAGTCGGTTAACTGCCCTGTTCAGGGGCAGAATGACAGATTTTTACCTTGTCAGCTCGGGGATTCGATCCAGCAACCTTTCGGTTAGTGGCCCAACGCTCTAGGCTACCTGGCACCCCCTGTATAAGACCAACAACACACACTACAAAATAGATCATATTAAGCGAAAGCCAATTTCAAGAAGTGTTTCTTGAGCTCAGACTTAAAGGCAGTGGTGGTCTGTGCATGTGAGAGGTGGGGGGAACTCATTCCAGAGCCGGGGGCCGAGACAGCAGAATGCTCGCTCACCCATTGTTTTCAGGTGCATCTTTGGGACTGCAAGGAGTCTTTGATCATTAGACCGGAGTGAACGTGAAGACGGTTTGAGGCTAAGGGAGTTCACCGAGATATAGGGGACCAGAGGCATTGAGGGTTTTGAAGACAAACTATTGGATTTAAAAATATATATTTTAATTTATATTCATTTTACCCTCCTTTTTTCTCCCCAATTTCGTGGTATCCAATTGGTAGTAATTACAGTCTTGTCTCATCGCTGCAACTCCCGTACAGACTCGGGAGAGGCAAAGGTCGAATCACAACCCAACCAAGCCACACTGCTTCTTGACACAATGCACATCCAACCCGGAAGCCAGCCGCACCAACGTGTCAGAGGAAACACCGTACACCTGGCGACCTGGCCAGCGTGCACTGCCTTTGGATGCTTTTTGAGGGGAGACCACCAAGTAGGGCATTGCAGTAATTGAGTCGGGAGGTGACGTGGGAGTTGACCAGCTTTCCCAGATCAGGTTTGGAGAGAATTGCCTGCCTGCCTGCGTGCATATGTGTGTGTTCGCGCCACATTTCTGTGTCTGCATGTTAGACTGGCACCCGCGGCCCTAGCAGCTGTCTGTCTGTTCCGCGGTTCCATGTCACCCCCCCCCCAAAGCTAACAGGGTTTACCAAAGGGCCTAGGAGAGGTTAGAGGGACTACAGGGGTTAAAGATGGCTAAGAGAGGGGCTTAAGCACCTGGAGAGTAAAGGACAGACAGTCTCACTGGACATCATAGGGGTGTTTTAGGCTTTGATCATTTATAATTCTGGTTATAAGAGTGGTGTCAACAGCTGGCGTAGAGAGAGAGAGTGCAGATATGGAAGAGGTGGGTCACTGAAGCTAGTCTAGGAGGAAACAGGAGGGTTGAAGGTAGAGAGAGAGGTGGGAGAGGAGAGGTTAAGGAAACCCCCTCACTGACAGGGGTGTGTGAGTGCGTCAGCCTGAACTTCACAGCTCATTGCTAGAGTCTGGCCCGGCAGCCAAGCTCAGAACAGTTCAACACCACACATTTCTCACATACACTCTCGCAGGGGTTCATCCACGCTTCCATGGACAAATATCTTGCACATGTTGATATATATTTTTTCTCATGGATCAGCCACCTTATTGTCTATTTCTCTCATGGGTTCATTCACCTTATTGTCTATTTCTCTCATGGATTCATCTACCTTATTGTCTATTTCTCTCATGGGTTCATCCACCTTATTGTCTATTTCTCTCATGGGTTCATCCACCTTATTGTCTATTTCTCTCATGGTTTTGGTATTTTATTAGGTTCCCCATTAGCTGTTGAGAAAGCAGCAGCTACTCTTCCTGGGGTCCACACAAAACATGAAACATGATATAATACAGAATATTAATAGACAAGAACAGGTCAAGACTAGAAATACATATTTTAAAATGGCACACACAGCCTACATATCAATACACACTCACAAAATAACTAGGTCAAACAGGGGAGAGGCGTTGTGCTGTGAGGTGTTTCTTTATCTGTTATTTTTAAAACCAGGTTTACTGTTAATTTGAGCAATATGAGATGGAAGGGAGTTCCATGCAATCATGGATTTATATAATACTGTATGCTTTCATGAATTTGTTATGGATTTCGGGACTGTGTAAGTGTCAGAGCTGTGTGTAAGTTCATGCAAACAATTTTGAATTTTCAACACATGAATGTTTCTTATAAAAATAAGAAGTGATGCAGTCAGTCTCTCCTCAACTCTTAGCCAAGAGAGACTGGCATGCACAGTATTTATATTAGCACTCTGATTACAAGACCAAGACGTGCCACTCTGTTCTAGGCCAGCTGCAGCTTAACTAGGTCTTTCTTTGTATTACTTGACCACGACTGGACAATAATCAAGATAAGAAAAAACTAGAGCCAGGAGTTGCCTTTTGGAGTGTGGTGTCTTTATTATGGACCTCTCTGCATTTTTACAGCCATTGAATCTATATGTTTTGACCATGACCGTTTACAATCAAAGGTAACACCAACTAATTTTGTTTCCTCAACTTGTTCAAAAGCCACATCATTCATTACCAGATTCCTCTGAGGTTTAGAGCATAGGGACTTATTTGTACCGAATACAATGCTCTTAGCTTTAGAGATGTTCAGGACCAGTTTATTACTGGCCACCCATTCCAAATCAGGCAGCAACTCTTTGTTAAGGGTTTCAGTGATGTCATTAACTGTGGTTGCTGATGCATATATGTTTGAATCATAAGCATACATGGACACAAAGGCGTTGTTCAATACCAGAGGCAGGTCCTTGGTAAAAAAAAATATATAAAAAAATAGAGGGCCTAGAGAGCTGCCATGCGGTACACCACATCCTACATGTTTGACATTAAAGAAGCTTCCATTAAAGAAAACCCCCTGAGTTCAATTAGATAGATAGCTCTGAATCTACAATATGGCAAAGGTTGAAAATCCATTCATCCAGCTTTTTGTCTCATACAAGTCTTCCATTTGGCAAGGGTTAGAAAGGTCCATCAATCTGTTTTCTTGCTTTCAGAAAACAAACACAACAGAAAGCATCTATTGAGTTTTCACTCTGTTTTCTGTCCTTCTTGTCCATAGCTGGAGTGTTTACATATATATTCAATCTCTCCTAATCCAGTCTGTTGTCCCCACTTGCTTCAGTCTGATGTCCAACATTTTTCCTGTACCCAAGAAAGCCAAGGTAACTGAACTAAATGACTATAGACCTGTAGCACTCATTTCTGTTATTATGAAGTGATTTGAGATGCTAGATAAAGATATACAAATGTATGTGGACACCCCTTCAAATTAGTGGATTTGGCTATTTCAACCACACCCATTGCTGACACGTGTATAAAAATGATCACAGAGCCAGGGACTTTCAATGTGGCACCGTCATAGGATGTTAGTTGGTCAAATTTCTGCCCTGCTAGAGCTAGAGTGAACTGTAAGCTCTGTTATTGTGAAAGGGAAACATCTAGGTGCAACAACGGCTCAGCCTCAAAGTGGTAGGCCACACAAGCTCACAGAATGGGACTGTCAAGCTCTGAAGGGCATAGCGCGTAAATCTTGTCTGTCCTCGGTTGCAACACTCACAACCGAGTTCCAAACTGCCTCTAGAAGCGACATCAGCACAATAACTGTTCGTTAAGAGCTTCATGAAATGGGTTACCATGGCCAAGCAGTTGTGGAGTTGTGTAAAGCTCACCGCCATTGGACACTGGAGCCGTGGAAACGCGTTATCTGGAGTGATGAATCACGCTTCACTCTTTAGCAGTATGACGGACAAATCTGGGTTTGGTGGCTGCCAGGAAAACGCTACCTGCCCCAATGCATTGCGCCAACTGTATAGTTTGGTGGAGGAGGAATAATGGTCTGGGACTGTTTTTCATGGTTCGAGCTAGGCCCCTAAGTTCCATTAAAGAGAAATCTAAACGCTGACATTCTAGACGATTCTGCGCATCCAACTGTGTGCAACAGTTTGGGGAAGGCGCTATCCTGTTTCAGCATGACAATGCCCCGTGCACAAAGCGAGGTCCATACAGAAATGGTTTGTCGAGATTGATGTGGAAGAACTTGACTGACCTGCACAGAGCCCTGACATCAACCCCATCAAATACCTTTGGGATGAATTGGAACATCAACTGTGAGCCAGGCCAAATCGCCCAACATCATTGCCAGACCTCACTAATGCTCGTTTTGCTGAATGGAAGCACGTCCCCGTAGCTATATTCCAATATCTAGTGGAAAGCTTTCCCAGGAGAGCAGCGAACGGCCCATGATTTTGGAATGAGATGTTCGACGAGCAGATGTCCACATACTCTTGTTCATGTAGTGTATCACCTTTACCTTACCGGACACCATAGATCCACTAAAACTTCCATACTTCCCCCAACAGATCCAATCGGCCATGCACTGCACACTGCCCTATCTCATCTGGACAAGAGGAATACCTACAGTGCAGGTCTTATATACTGTAGGTGATTCGTCTCACAATCACATCCTTCTCCATATGTGCTATAGTGTGTGTGGTCCTGTGTAGCTCAGTTGGTAGAGCATGGCGCTTGTAACGCCAGGGTAGTGGGTTCGATCCCCGGGACCACCCATACGTAGAATGTATGCACACATGACTGTAAGTTGCTTTGGATAAAAGCGTCTGCTAAATGGCATATATTATTATTATTATTATTATATTTAACTGCGTTCAGAGGTTTATGTACAGTCCATTCGGTAAGTATTCAGACCCGTTTGCTTACAGCCTTATTCTAAAATTGATATAATTGTTTTTCCCCTCATCAATACAATACCTCATAATGGCAAAGCAAAACATGTTTTTTAGAAATGTTCGCAAATGTATTAAAAATAAAAAACTGAAATATCACATTTACATAAGTATTCAGATAATCAGTACTTTGATGAAGCACCTTTGGCAGCGATTACAGCCTCAAGTCTTCTTGAGTATGACGCTACAAGCTTGGCACACATGTATTTGAGGAGTTTCTCCCATTCTTCTCTGCAGATCCTCTCAAGCTCTGTCAGGTTGGACGGGGAGCATCGCTGTACAGCTATTTTCAGGTCTCTCCAGAGATGTTTGATCGGGTTCAAGTCCGGGCTCTGGCTGGGACACTCAAGGACATTCAGAGACTTGTCTCGAAGCCACTCCTATGTTGTCTTGGCTTTGTGCTTAGGGTCGTTGTCCTGTTGGAAGGTTAAACTTCACCCCATTCTGAGGTCCTGAGCGCCGTGGAGCAGGTTTTCATCAAGTATCTCTCTGTACTTTGCTCCGTTCATCTTTCCCTCGATCCTGACTAGTCTTCCAGTCCCTGCCGCTGAAAAACATCTCCACAGCATGATGTTGCCACCACTATGCTTCACCGTTTCCTCCAGATGTGTCGCTTGGCATTCAGGCAAAATAGTTCAATCTTGGTTACATCAGACCAGAGAATCTTGTTTGCCATGGTTTGAGAGTCTTTAGGTGCCATTTGGCAAACTCCCAGCGCGCTGTCATTTGCATTTTCCTGAGGAGTGGCTGCCGTCTGGCCACTCTACCAAAAAGGCACGATTGGTGGAGTGCTGCAGAGATGGTTGTTCTTCTGGAAGGTTCTCCCATCTCCACAGAGGAATTCTGGAGCTCTGTCAGTGACCATCTGGTTCTTGGTCACCTCCCTGACCAAGGCACTTCTCCCCCGATTGCTCAGTTTGGTCGGGCGGCCATCTCTGGTGGTTCCAAATTTCTTCCAATTAAGAATGATGGAGACCAAGAACAAACTGTGACCACTGTGTTCTTGGGGATCTTCAATGCTGCAGACATTTTTTCAGATCCTGTTTCAGAGCTTTACGGACAATTCCTTCCACCTCATGGCTTGGTTTATGCTCTGACATACACTGTCAACTGTGGGACCTTATTTAGACAGGTGTGTGCCTTCCAATTAATGTCCAGTTAATTGAATCTAACACAGGTGGATACCAATCAAGTTGTAGAAAAATCTCAAGGATGATCAATGGAAACAGGATGAACCGGAGCTCAATTTTGAGTCTCATAGCAAAGGGTCTGAATACTTATGTAAGTAAGGTATTTCTTTTTTTTCACTTTGTCATTATGAGGTATTGTGTGTAGATTGATGTGGATTTTTTCAACTAAATCCATATTAGAATAAGGTGTACATAGTCATTGAACACTGGTCACTTAATATTGTTTACATACAGTTTTACACACTTCATATGTATATACTGTATTCTGGGCAAGGCTCATCCTATATAAATACAACTGTACAGATCTTTTCTATTCATAAACTCACCATCATATACAGTACCAGTACAGACACACCTACTCATTCAAGTGTTTTTCTTTATTTTTACAATTTTCTACATTGAAGAGTAATAGTGAAGACCTCGAAACTATGAAATAACACATATGGAATCATGTAGGAACCAAAAAGTGCTAAACAAATCAAAATATATTTTACATTTTAGATTCTTCAAAGTAGGCACCCTTTGCCTTGATGACAGCTTTGCACACTCTTGGCATTCTCTCAACTAGCTTCACCTGTAATGCTTTCATAACAGTCTTGAAGGAGATCCGACATATGCTGAGCACTTGTTAGCTGCTTTTCCTTCACTCTGCAGTCCAACTCATCTCAAACCATCTCAATTGGGTTGAGGTCGGGTGATTGTGGAGGCCAAGTCATCTGAAGCAGCACAGCCTGGAGGTGTGTTGGATCATTGTCCTTTTGAAAAACAAATGATAGTTCCACTAAGCCCAAACCAGATGGGATGGCGTATCGCTGCAGAATACTGTGGTAGCGATGCTGGTTAAGTGTGCCTTGAATTCTAAATAAATCACTCACAGTATCACCAGCAAAGCACCCCCACATCATCACACCTCCTCCTCCATGCTTCAAGGTGGGAACCACACATGCAAAGATCATCCGTTCACTTACTCTGTGTCATGCAGAATGAAGTGCAGAGAAGTGCACTTCAAGTGGTGCAGCGGTCTAAGGCACTGCATCTCAGTGCTTGTCACTACAGACACCCTGGTTCGAATCCAGACTGTATCACAACCGGATGTGATTCGGAGTCCCATAGGGCAGCGCACAATTGGTCCAGCATTGTCCAGCATCGTCCAGGTTTGGCCATTATTGTAAATACGAATTTGTTCTTAACCGACTAAAAAATGACATGAGAATAAAAATAAAATAAAATTACAGGAAGGCAAGGTAAAAAAAAACAGCAAGCAGGCAAGCTTCATAAGAATTGTTACACTTGAAAATGAATGGCTGAATGAGTCTAAAGGCTTAGAATGAGCTCTTAAAGATAGTGAGGATGCCTCTTTCACGTACACACACACACACAAAATGCACACACACGATGGCTGGGATAGAAAGGTCTCCTTGTTGTCAAAGTCAAGATTGTCAAACATAACAGAGGAATCCATCCATACATGGCAGTCACACTCGTGTGTGTGTGTGTGTGTGTGTGTGTGTGTGTGTGTGTGTGTGTGTGTGTGTGTGTGTGTGTGTGTGTGTGTGTGTGTGTGTGTGTGTGTGTGTGTGTGTGTGTGTGTGTGTGTGTGTGTGTGTGTGTGTGTGTGTGTGTGTGTGTGTGTGTTTTGCAGCAAGTCACACAATCTCTGTAAATGTTTACTGTCTGAATGGAGAGAGGGAGTGAGTGAATGAGTGTGTTAGAAGTGTGTTCAGAGAGAGGGATTCCTCTTCTTCACTGACCAAAGATATGACAAACATCTGATAGAGAAAATCAGTTTTCTGAGGAGAGGAAGAGAGCGAAAGAGATAAGGTAAAAGAGAGAGGAATAGGTGTAATTGATAAGTGTTTCAACATTTTTGGTTATGGCTCCAAGTAACGAAATTACTCAAATGTAAATTAACTGTGTTACAGTAAAACAACTGCCTGGAATATAGGGTGAGCCCAGTGTTCAGTGACCAAAGCACAAGGGTGGGCCATCCAGAAAATGAAAAAGCAATGAGCTGCAGATGTTCTACTGGACACACACACACACACTATGTCTTACTGTACTTGTGAGGACTTTTTGGGGACCAACAATTTATTCCCATTCAAAAAACGCTAACCCTAACCTTAACCCTAAATCTACATTTAACTCCTAACTCTAATTCTAACCATAACCCTAAACCTAACATCCAAGCCTAAAATAGCCTTTTTACAAGTAAGGACCGGTAAAATGTGTTCACTTCTCTGAATTGTTGTTGGTTTACTATTTTTGTGAGGACTTCTGGTACTCAGATCATCAAATGTGTACACACAACACGCACACACACAGCACACACACAGCACACACACAGCACACACACAACACACACACACACACACACAACACACACAGCACACACAGCAAATGTTTTTAGACACACACACACACACACACACACACACACACACACACACACACACACACACACACACACACACACACACACACACACACACACACACACACACACACACACACACACACACACACACACACACACCAATGGTTTTTAGACACACACACACACAGCACACACAGCAAATGTTTTTAGACACACACACACACACACACACACACACACACACACACACACACACACACACACACACACACACACACACACACACACACACACACACACACACACACACACAGCAATGGTTTTTACACACACACACACACACACACACACACACACACACACACACACACACACACACACACACACACACACACACACACACACACACACACACACACACACACACACACACACACGGCAATGGTTTTTAGACAAACACACACAGTCATATTTGGAATCCCCAGTTCCTCTCCAAGAAATGAATTTGCACCTAAACATATAATCATAAGCACATGGTTTTAAGGGCTCTTAGATATACATCTTAATACAGCCTATTTAGCCTAGAACTAAACACGGGACATTAAAATCACCTCAACATTAGAGTAGACCAATTTTGCAGCTTCAAAGTGACTGACAAATATTTTGTCATGAGTGAGACAGGTAATACAGTAATACAGTAACACTTGGCATCAAGTTCTTATTGTTATTTGTGATCTTTGTGATTACAATAGAGATATTGTTGTTAAACAATAGTCATGTTAGATTGTATTCTGAGTAAACTATCCATTTAAAGGGAAAGAGGGGGATACCTAGTCAGTTGTACAACTGAACGCATTCAACTGAAATGTGTCTTCCGCATTTAACCCAACCCCTCTGAATCAGAGGTGCGGGGGGCTGCCATAATGGACATCCACGTCTTCAGCGCCCGGGGAACACTGGGTTAACTGCCTTGCTCAGGGACAGAACGACAGCTTTTTACCTTGTCAGCTCAGGGATTTGGTTACTGGCCCAACGCTCTAACCACTAGGCTACCTGCTGCCCCTAAAGATGGTATTGTGTGTGTTTGAAACAAGAACACTTGGCCTCAGATGTACAAAGAGGTTCGAAGTTGTTTTTGCAGAGCATGTGTGGTGGAGGGGTTTATAACATACCATCTACCTGCAGTGAAGCAGCTCAAAATGTATATTACATTCCGTCATCTAACAGACTCCCATCCAGAGCAACCCACAGGAGCAACCATTGTCAAGTGCCCTGCCCAAGGGCACATCAACAGATCGCAATCAAATCGGGGACCGAGCCAGCGACCTCTCGGCCACCAGCCCAATGCTCCTAACCACCATTCCACCAACCATCCAAGATCCCCCCCCCACAGTTCCCCCCCGAGAGATGCCCCACAAGCATATATTAGTAATTGACTGACCAGGTCTATTCAGATCTCCGAACAGTGCATTTTCTATGGTCAAGATTAGATTAATGTTATGCTTTTTCAGCCATTCCTGAGTCTGAAACATGCTACCTGAGGGCAATACTAGAACAAATGGTATATTGATTCTGTATCCTCGCAACAAAATCTGTAGAGCTGCGATGGTTGTATGCCCCAAATATTCATAATTTTTTTGATGGCAAGAATCCTGTACAATCATTTTAGCTGAAAAGCACAAAGTGTTGAATTTGGTTTTACATACTGTACGTAGTACTTGTTCAGATCTTGCGGGGGCCCCATTAAACTGCGGTGCGCCACTGCCTCAAGTGATGCCTTTTAACATTCAGAACGAGTATTGGGGCTCTTAATTATCCCGTTGCGACTTTAGGGGCAGTATTTTCATTTTTGGGAAAAAAACGTTCACGTTTCAAACGGGATATTTTGTCAGGACAAGATGCTAGAATATGCATATAATTGACGGCTTTTGATAGAAAACACTCGTTTTCAAAACAAACGTTTCCAAAACTGTAAAGATATTGTCTGTGAGTATAACAGAACTGATGTTGCAGGTGAAAGCCTGAGAAAAATCCAATCCGGAAGTGCCCCAGGTTTTGAAAGCGCTGCGTTCCAATGAGTCCCTATTGAGCTGTGAATGTGCCATCAACGAGCTTACGCTTTCTATGTATTCCCCAAGGTGTCTACAGCTGTAGTTTTACGCATTTATGTTGAAGAATAGCCGTAGGTGGCCACATTGCGTAAGGTAGCCATTACTCCAATCGGTCCTAGTGAAAAACGAATTGTCCTGACGGATATATTATCGAATAGATATTAGAAAAACACCTTGAGGATTGATTATAAACAACGTTTGCCATGTTTCTGTCGATATTATGGAGCTAATTTGGAATATTTTTCGCTGTTTTTGTGACTGCAATTTCCGGGTGATTTCTCAGCCAAACTGAAGAACAAACGGAAATATTTCGCTACAAAAATAATATTTTGGGAAAATATGAACTTTGGCTATCTACCTGCGAGTCTCGTGAGTGAAAACATCCGAAGTTCAAAGGTAAACGATTTAATTTGATTGCTTTTCTGATTCGTGACAAGGATGCCTGCTGCTAGCAAGGCATAATGCTATGCTAGGCTATCGATAAACTTACACAAATGCTTGTCTAGCTTTGGCTGTAAAGCCATTTTTGTAACCGGAAGACGAACGCATATGTGAGGTCGTCGATAGTTTACATATCCCTCCCTACCCCCAGTGCCCGCCCCAAATCCTAGTATCACACTCCTAATGGAAACACAAATTACACTAGAGTCTGGCATTAACATTAAACAATGGCGACCCACTGGTGTTGGGATAAGTCTCAGTGGAAACGAGAGTCCTCAGTGGAAATGCGACATAATGGTGCCCGAGACAGCTGAGACTCTGACACACACACACACACACACACACACACACACACACACACACACACACACACACACACACACACACACACACACACACACACACACACACACACACACACACACACACACACACACACACACACACACACACACACACACACACACACACACCACCACACCACAATCTATATAATCCCTCATCCCTCCCTCCCTCCTTCCCCTGCAGATGAAGGTCGTTATAAGAGAGGGATGGAGGGAGGAATGGTGGAGGGTATCATATTCCCAGCCATTGCTGGAGTTAAGAGAGGTCAAGGACTCTCTTAACTCTCTCTTCTCATCCAAATAAATGACTCCCCATTCCCACCATCCTTCTCGCACTCTCTCAATTCAATTTCAATTCAATATAAAGGCTTTATTTGAATGGGAAACATATGTTAACATTACCAAAGCAAGTGGAATAGAAAATAAACAAAAGTTAAATAAACAATACAAATTAACATTAAACATTACACTCACAAAAGAATAAAGACATTTCACATGTCATATTATGTGCAAATAGTTAAGTGCAAAAGGGAAAATAAATAAACATAAATATGGGTTGTATTTACAATGGTGTTTGTTCTTCACAAATCTTGCTGCTGTGATGGCACACTGTGGTATTTCACCCAGTTTATCAAAATTGGGTTTGTTTTCAAATTCTTTGTGGATCTGTGTAATCTGATAGACATATGTGTCTCTAATATGGTCATACATTTGCTTATGAAGTGCAGCTCAGTTTCCACCTCATTTTGTGGGCAGTGTGCACATTAGAGGCCAACCGATTAATCGGAATGGCCGATTAATTAGGGCCGATTTCACATTTTCATGACAATCGGTAATCAGTATTTTTGGACACCGATTCTGGCCGAATTTAATTTACATTTAATTTAACTAGGCAAGTCAGTTAAGAACACATTCTATTTTCAATGACGGCCTAGGAACGGTGGGTTAACTGCCTTGTTCAGGGGCAGAACAACAGATTTTTACCTTGTCAGCTTGGAGATTCGTTTTTAAAACCTTCCGGTTACGAATCCAACACTCTAACCACCTGCCTTACATTGCACTCCACGAGAAGCCTGCATGGCAGGCTGACTACCTGTTACGCGAGGGCAGCAAGAAGCCAAGGTAAGTTGCTAGCTAATATTAAACTTATCTTATAAAAAACAATCAATCTTAACATAATCACTAGTTACCTACACATGGTTGATGGTATTACTAGTTTATTTAGCGTGTCCTGCGTTGCATATAATCGATGCGGTGCCTGTTAATTTCTCATCGAATCACAGCCTACTTTGCCAAATGTGTGATGATTTAACAAGCGCATTCGCAAAAGAAATCACTGTCGTTGCACCAATGTGTGTCACGCCTTGGTCATTGTATCTTGTGTTTTTGTTATATGTTTGGGTAGGCCAGGGTGTGACATGGGTTTATATGTTGTATTTCGTATTGGGGTTTGTATTAATTAGGAGTGTTTATTAGTAGGGGTGTGTCTAGTTAGGCTTGGCTGCCTGAGGCGATTCCTAATTGGAGTCAGCTGATTCTCGTTGTCTCGGATTGGGAACCGTATTTAGGCAGCTTGAGTGCGCGTTGTATTTCGTGGGTGATTGTACCTGTCTTAGTGTTAGTCACCAGATAGGCTGTATTAGTTTCATTCGTTTGTTGTTTTCTTCTTCCGTTATTTCATGTACCGTATTAGCTTCATTAAAAGTCATGAGTAACCTACACGCTGCATTTCGGTCTGACTTTCTACAAACAACAGACGAATATCATTACAGAATCACCCACCACGATTCACAGACCGAGCAGCGTGTGAACTGGCAGGATCTGAAGGAGGACGATATGGATTATACTACGTGGGAAGAAATCGACAGGTGGGCGGCCGACCCAGGGCGTGTGCAGGAGCCCGCCTGGGATTCCCTACAGCAATGCGAAGAGGGCTACAGGCGAATCGAATCAACGAAAAAGACACGCCGGAAAAAGGAGAGGCGCTGGTTTAAACAGGCAGCGATAGCTGGAGCAGCAAAGGGAGGATGAATTATTTGGAGAATGGACATGGGAAGACGTATTGGATGGTAAAGGTTGTTACACTTGGGAGGAGATATTGGCCGGAAGAGATCGCCTCCCATGGGAACAGGTGGAGGCACTAAGGAGAGCAGAGGCAGCGGGAGATAGGAGCCGACGATACGAGGGAACACGGTTGGCAAGGAAACCGGAAAAACAGCCCAAAAAAATTATTGGGGGGGAGCTAGAAGGGAGAATAGTTATGCCAGGTAGGAGACCTGCGCATACTCCCTGTGCTCCCCGTTGGGCTAGAGAGACCGGGCAGGCACCGTGTTATGCTATGGAGCGCACGGTGTTTTCAGTGCGGGAGCATAGCCCGGTGAGGCACATACCAGCTCTTCCTATTGGCCGGGCTAGAGTGGGCATCGAGCCAGGGAAGCTTGGGCAGGCTCGGTGCTCTAGAGCTCCAGTGCGCCTGCACGGTCCGGTCGATCCAGAGCCACCTCTACACACCAGTCCTCCGGTTGCAGCTCCCCGCACCAAGCTTCCTGTGCGTGTCCTCGCGCCAGTACCACCAGTTCCAGCACCACGCACCAGGCCTCCAGTGCGCCTCGCCTGTTTAGCGCAGCCAGAGCTTTTCTCCTCTCCTGCGCTGCCGGAGTCTCCTGTCTGTCCAGCGCCACCAGTGCTCCCAGTCGGCCCAGCGCGTCCAGTGCGCATCGCCTGTTCAGCACAGCCAGTGCTTTTCTCCCCTCCTGTGCTATCGGAGTCTCCCGCCTGTTTAGCGCAGCCAGAGCCTTTCTCCTCTCCTGCGCTGCCGGAGTCTCCTGTCTGTCCAGCGCCACCAGTGCTCCCAGTCGGCCCAGCGCGTCCAGTGCGCCTTGCCTGTTTAGCGCAGCCAGAGCTTTTCTCCTCTCCTGCACTGTTGGAGTCTCACGCCTGTTCAGCGCAGCCAGAGCCTTTCTCCTCTCCTGCGCTGCCGGAGTCTCCTGTCTGCCCAGCGCCGCCAGTCGGCCCAGCGTCACCAGTCTGCCAGGATCCGCCAGAAGTGCCAGTCTGCCAGGATCCGCCAGAAGTGCCAGTCTGCCAAGATCTTCTAGATCGGCCAGACAACCTGAATCATCCAGGTCCACCAGCCAGCCTGGATTTACCGGAGCCTACTACCTGCCTGAGCTTCCTCTCAGTACTGAGCTTCCTCTCAGTACTAGGCTCCCTCTCTGTACTGGGCTCCCTCTCAGTACCGAGCTTCCTCTCAGTACCGAGCTTCCTCTCAGTACCGAGCTTCTTCTCAGTACCGGGCTTCCCCTCAGTACCGGGCTTCCCCTCAGTACCGGGCTTCCCCTCAGTACCGGGCTTCCCCTCAGTACCGGGCTGCCCCTCTGTCCCGGGCTGCCCCTCTGTCCCGGGCTGCCCCTCTGTCCCGGGCTGCCCCTCTATCCTGAGTTGCCCCTCTATCCTGAGTTGCCCCTCTATCCCGAGTTGCCCCTCTATCCCGAGTTGCCCCTCTGTCCCGAGCTGCCCCTCTGTCCCGAGCTGCCCCTCTGTCCCGAGCTGCCCCTCTGTCCCGAGCTGCCCCTCAGTTATGTGGGGATCAGGGTGAGGACTATTAGGCCATGGTCGGCGGAGAAGGTGGATTATCCTAGGACGCGAAGGGGAGGAACTAGGACATTTATGGAGTGGGGTCCACGTCCCGAGCCAAAACCGCCACCATGGACAGACGCCCACCCGGACCCTCCCTATGCTCTTGAGGTGCGTCCCGGAGTCCGCACCTTAGGGGGGGTTCTGTCACGCCTTGGTCATTGTATCTTGTGTTTTTGTTATATGTTTGGGTAGGCCAGGGTGTGACATGGGTTTATATGTTGTATTTCATATTGGGGTTTGTATTAATTAGGAGTGTTTATTAGTAGGGGTGTGTCTAGTTAGGCTTGGCTGCCTGAGGCGATTCCTAATTGGAGTCAGCTGATTCTCGTTGTCTCGGATTGGGAACCGTATTTAGGCAGCTTGAGTGCGCATTGTATTTCGTGGGTGATTGTACCTGTCTTAGTGTTAGTCACCAGATAGGCTGTATTAGTTTCATTCGTTTGTTGTTTTCTTCTTCCGTTATTTCATGTACCGTATTAGCTTCATTAAAAGTCATGAGTAACCTACACGCTGCATTTCGGTCTGACTTTCTACAAACAACAGACGAATATCATTACAATGTGTACCTAACCATAAACTTCAATGCTTTTCTTTAAAATCAATAAAGAAGTATATATTTTTAAACCTGCATAATTAGTTAATATTGCCTGCTAACATGAATTTCTTATAACTAGGGAAATTGTGTCACTTGAGTTCCGTACAAGCAGTCAGGGTATATGCAGCAGTTTGGGCCGCCTGGCTCGTTGCGAACTGTGTGAAGTCCATTTATTCCTAACAAAGACCGTAATTAATTTGCCAGAATTTTACATAATTATGACATAACATTGAAGGTTGTACAATGTAACAGCAATATTTAAACTTAGGATTGCCATCCGTTAGATAAAATACGGAATGGTTCTGTATTTCACTGAAAGAATAAACGTTTCGTTTTCGAAATGATCGTTTCCGGATTCGACCATATTAATGACCAAAGACTCATATTTCTGTGTGTTATTATGTTACAATTAAGTCTATGATTTGATATTTGATAGAGCAGTCTGACTGAGCAATGGTAGGCAACAGCAGGCTCGTAAGCATTCATTCAAACAGCACTTTGTGTGTTTGCCAGCAGCTCTTTGCTGTGCTTCAAGCATTGAGATATTCGTGACTTCAAGCCTATCAACTCCCGAGATTAGGCTGGTGTAACCGATGTGAAATGGCTAGCTAGTTAGCGGGGTGCGCGCTAATAGCGTTTCAAACATCACTCGCTCTGAGACTTGGAGTAGTTGTTCCCCTTGCTCTGCATGGGTAATGCTGGTTCGAGGGTAGCTGTTGTCGATGTGTTCCTGGTTCGAGCCCAGGTAGGGTTGTTACACTGGCAATACTAAAGTGCCTATAAGAACTTCCAATAGTCAAAGGTATATGAAATACAAATGGTATAGAGAGAAATAGTCCTATAATTCCTATAATAACCTCAACCTAAAACTTCTTACCTGGGAATATTGAAAACTCATGTTAAAAGGAACCACTAGCTTTCATATGTTCTCATGTTCAACTTAAATGTTGAATTTAATGTCTATTTTCTGATTTTTGATAATTAGTGGGTATCGGCCTAATTCTGCCCTGCATGCATTATTTGGTGTTTTACGTTGTACACAGAGGATATTGTTGCAGAATTCTGCATGCAGAGTCTCAATTTGGTGTTTGTCCCATTTTGTCAGACCCCAGACCTCACAAACCAAGTATTTTTTAGCCAGATCCTAATTGGTATGTTGAATTTGTTGTTCCTTTTGATGGCATAGAAGGCCCTTCTTGCCTTGTCTCTCAGCTCGTTTACAACTTTGTGAAAGTTACCTGTGGTGCTGATTAGGCCTAGGTATGTATAGTTTTTTTGTGTGCAACGGTGTCTAGATGGAATTTGTATTTGTGGTCCTGTCAATTGGACCTTTTTTGGAACATCATTATTTTTGTCTTACTGAGATGTACTGTCAGGGCCTAGGTCTGATAATCTGTGCAGAAAATCTAGGTGCTAGTGTAGGACCTCCTTGATTGGGGACAGAAGCACCAAATCATCAGCAAACAGTAGACATTTGACTTCAGATTCTAGTAGGGTGAGGCCGGGTGCTGCAAACTATTCTAGTGCCCTCGACAATTTGTTGATATATATGTTGAAGAGGGTAGGGCTTAAGCTACATCTCATTCCACAACCCTGTGGAAAGAAATGTATGCGTTTTTTGCTCATTTTAACAGCACACTTGTTGTTTTGGTACATGGATTTTATAATGTTTATGTTTTCCCCCAACATGACTTTCCATCTATTTACAGTATATAGCAGACCCTCATGCCAAATTGAATCAAAAGCTTTTTTAGCTTTTTTTAAATCAACAAAGCATGAGAAAACGTTGCCTTTGTTTTGGTTTATTTGTTTGTCAATTAGGGTGTGCAGGGTGAATACGTGGTCTGTCGTACGGTTATTTGGTAAAAAGCCAATTTGACATTTGCTCAGTACATTGTTTTCACTGAGGAAATGTATGATTCTGCTGTTAATGATAATGCAGAGGATTTTCCCAAGGTTTCTGTTGATGCATATCCCACAGTAGTTATTGGGGTCAAATTTGTCTCTACTTTTGTGGATTGGGGTGATCAGTTCTTGGTTCCAAATATTGGGGAAGATGCCAGAGCTAAGGATGATGTTAAAGAGTTTAAGTATAGCCAATTGGAATTTGTGGTCTATATATTTTATCATTTCATTAAGGATACTATCAATACCACAGGCCTTTTTGGGTTGGAGCGTTTGTATTTTGTCCTGTAGTTCATACAATGTAATTGGAGAATCCAGCGGGATCTGGTAGTCTTTAATAGTTGATTATAAGATTTGTATTTGATCATGTATATGTTTTTGCTGTTTGTTCTTTGTTATAGGGCCAAAAAGATTGGAGAAGTGGTTTACCCATACATCTCTGTTTTGGATAGATAACTCTTCGCCTTGTTTGTTTAGTGTTTTCACATTTTCACAGAAGTAGTTAGAGTCTATGGATGCTGATTTCTGACGTGCTGTTCCTTCTTTTTCCGTAGTGTATTTCTGTATTGTTTTAGTCATTCACCATAGTGAAGGCATAGGCTCAGGTTTTCTGGGTCTCTATGTTTTTGGGTGGATAGGTTTTTCAATTTCTTTCTTAGGTTTTTGCATTCTTCATCAAACCATTTGTCATTGTTGTTAATTTTCTTTGGTTTTCTGTTTGAAATTTGATAGGGAAGCTGAGAGGTCAAATATACTGTTTAGGTTTTCCACTGCCAAGTTTACACCTTCACTACTACAGTGGAACGCTTTGTCCAGGAAGTTGTCTAAAATGGGTTTACATGTGTTGTTGCTAAATTGTTTTTTGGTAGGTTTACACACTACTTTCCTTCTATCTATAGCATTTCTTATCTCTCTCTTCCTCATTCCCCTCTCAGTGTCTCTCTCAGAGCTCCTCTCCATCCTGCCCCTATTGCCATCCACAGGGAGGCACACATACACTCTTCATATCTCCAGGCCAGACAGACACAGCGATTGTTCCTATAAAGGGATGAATGAGAGAAACAAGGCAAAGGAAATTCCAATTGGAATTTCTCTTCATCCATTTATTCCCCAAATGCTGCCATCATTCCAGAGCTTGTGTATGTGTGCGTATACAGTGCATTCGGGAAAGTATTCAGACTCCTTCCCCTTTTTCCACATTTTGTTACGTTACAGCCTAATTCTAAAATGGATTAAATAAATAAAAAATCCTCATCAATCTACACACATTACCCCATAATGACAATGCAAAAACAGTTTTTTAGAAATGTTTGCAAATGTATTAAAAATTAAAAACAAAAATACCTTATTTAGGGACTAGGAGACTAATTAAGGAAAGATGAATGGAGCAAAGTACAGAGAGATCCTTGACAAAAACCTGCTCCAGAGTGCTCAGGACCTCAGACTTTGGCGAAGGTTCACTTTCCAACAGGACAACGACCCTAAACACACAGCCAAGACACTGCAGGAGTGGTTTCCTTCCTTATATACCAGGCGGTGTCAGAGGAAAGCCCATAAAATTGTCAGAGACTCCAGTCACCAAAGTTATAGACTGTTTTCGCTGCTACCACACGGCAAGCGGTACCGGAGCGCCAAATCTAGGACCAAAAGGCTCCTCAACAGCTTCTACCCCCAAGCAATTAGACTGCTAAACAATTCATAAAAATCGCCACCGGACAATTTACATTGAGCCCCCCGCCCTTCTGTTGTAGACTGCTGCTACTTGCTGTTACCTATCCATAGTCACTTCGCCCCCACCTACATGTACAGATTACCTCAACTAGCCTGTACACTGACTCGGTACCGGTGCCCCCTGTATATAGCCTCGTTATTGTTATTCTTAGTGTTACTTTTTATTATTACTTTTTATTTTAGACTGTTTGGTAAATATTTTCTTCTTCTTGAACTGCACTGTTGGTTAAGGGCTTGTAAGTAAGCATTTCACGCTAAAGTCTACACTTGTTGTATTCGGCGCTTGTGGCAAATAAAGTTTGATTTGATTTGAGTGGCCAAGCCAGAGCCCGAACTTGAACCTGATTAAATATTTGTATTTTTATTATTTTTATTTAACCTTAATTTAACTAGGCAAGTAATTTAAGAACAAATTCTTATTTACAATGACGACCTACCCCGGCCAAGCCCTAACCTGGACAACGCTGGGCCAAATGTGCGCCATCCTATGGGATTCCCAATCACAAAGGGTTGTGATACAGCCTGGAATCAAACCAGGTCTGTAGTGACTCTTCTAGCACTGAGGTGCAGTGCCTAAGACCGCTGCGCCACTTGGGAGCCCATCTCTGGTAAGGCTGTAATAAGGCTGTAACATAATAAAATGTGGAAAAAGTCAAGGGGTCTAAATACTCTGTAAATACTCTGTATTGTACATGTATGTATGTATGTATGCGCGCGTGCGTGCGTGCGTGCGTGCGTGCGTGTGTGTGTGTGTGTGTGTGTGTGTGTGTGTGTGTGTGTGTGTGTGTGAACCTGGTGCAGTGCTGTGGGACACCCTAGGATAGGTTGAGTGAGAGAGAGGGTGTGGGGGGATTAGTAGGAGCAGGGAGGCTGACCGTATTGCTTGCAGCGGCATGCTAAGTATGCAATGCGGAACCATTGGAGAGCATCTATTTATCTGCTGGCGTAAAGACTAACCTGTTGGACTGGTAGTGGAGAAGTGGAGGGTGGGATGATTAGGTTGTGATTGGGAGGGGGGGCAGCTCTTGGAGAGGAGTACAGTGGGGTAGACCAGGCTTGTTGGGTGGGGGTGATCATGACTTCTAAGAGGGTCTGTGATCAACCTTTTAAACCCCTCAAGGTCCGGGATAACAGGTTGTAAGTGGTCTCAACCCACCCTCTCTCCCTCCTCTCTCTTTCAGTCTCTCTCTTCTTCTCACTCTCTCTTTCTCCCTCCTTCTCACACTCTGCCCCCCCCCACACATCTTCCTCCTCAGAACAGACTGAACAGACAACTTCTACCAAAGTCACCACATTGAGCAGATGTTCCTAATATAACGCCCACAGAGAGAGGATGATTGATGATTACTCACCGTTTGATTCCCCTGGTGATCATAACACATATGACTTTCCTCCTCAGCCATACTAAGGTAATGAGTGTCCTCTTACCCCAGGGAAGGAGTCACTGCTTAGGCCTGCCCCTCATTGCGACCTCCTGGTTCCTGGAGAGGCCTACTGGAGCCAGGCCAGACCACACTAGGCCCTTGCCAGGCTGAGTGGGTTGTCAGTGGGTATAGTATAACAACATGGCCCTAAAATGACTTGATACGTTACCTGGCAACATGGACCTACACTGACTTGGGTCAGCAACATAACAATCAGAGCATGAAGCAGCTGGATTTGCCCACTATATAGTAAACACTTCTGAAAACAAAAATGTGCTTTTTGGTGTTGATTTATGGTTAGGGTTAGGCATAAGGTTAGCAGTGTGGTTAAGGTTAGGTTTAGGGTTAGGTTTAAAATCCAATTTTAAGAAAATTGATTGTAGAAATAATTGGGGTTTAGCCATTTGTCGCTGTGGTAACTAGTGACGACACTCCACTAGGCTTGATGAGGAAAACAGATCACCCAAACACATGTGCACAACGCAGCAATAGGCAGACTATGGGTCTGTATGTGAGCAATGGTGAACTGGAAGAAAGGAAAGGTCATCATGTAACCATTTTAAAGTCAAGGACAGGTTCTGGGTTCTGTAATGACCAGATGAGGCTCTACTCTCTGTCATAAACCGAGATGAACCACCTGCCAGAGTCTGGTGTTTGATGCGTATGTTTACAAATATGATTCAGTACTAGAGAGTAGGCCTATGCGTGACACTGTGACAGAAGTATCTACTGTAGGCTGAAACAGAGAATAGAGAAAGGCTGTGACGTTTGAGGCCACGCTAGTTTCACTTTTCTCCTACAGACCAAAACCACAACAATACTGTCACACAAAACACACACACACACACACACTTACACCACACAGGGGTGGAGTCACGTCACATCTAACCAGTGGAATCCCAGAGCTTTGTGACATCATACACCCACCCCCTCCCACTTAGAGAGACAGAGAAAGACAGAAACAATGTGATGGGCGAGAGCGGTGGGCTGTCTTAGTGTGTAATGGAGAGAGAGAGAGAGAGACAGAGAAAGACAGAAAGAATGTGATGGGCGAGAGCGGTGGGCTGTCTTAGTGTGTAATGGAGAGAGAGAGAGAGACGGAGGCTTTTCATCTGTTGGCTTCCACATTGACCGACTGTGACGTCTGTGCTCTTCATCCACCCATCCTAAGAAATGACGTTGAATAGACGTTGAATCTGTGCCCAGTGGGGAGAGACAGAGCCAGAGAGAGTGAGAAAGAAAAAACACAAGACACTGAGTTGGCTGACAAAGGGGCAGGTTGACGTGTATTGGGATGAGTCTTGTCCTGGAGGCAGAACTGAGGGATTCCAGCTGGATGTGCCAGCAGCAAAGTCAAAATATGCTATATTGTAAAAAAGAAAATGGTTGTTGGTCTTAATTTAAGGTTAGGGCTAGGCATTACGGTTAGCACTGTGGTTAAGGTTAGGGTGAGATTTAAAATCAGATTGTGTGAGTTTGTGGCTGTGCCAGCTTGTGACCACTCTGCAGAGCTGGCTCCAGTACATGAGTCATCCCAATAAATGATAACCTGCGTGAAAGGGTGTCAGAAAGAGAAAGAGTGTAAAGCCAAGTATGAGAGAGTAGAAAGAGAAGGACGAATAAAACAAAGAGATATTCAGTACCATTCCACTAATCATTCCCAGACCCAGGGGACTCACATACAGCTGTGTTATCACAGTTTTCATAGCCATTACCAAATGAAGACTTCACTCAGACCCCCAGGACTGTCATTCAGATGGTTCCGTGTTTGACATGTCACAGTGGAAACACTAGGCCAACCCACAAACCATTTAGTCCTTAAAGTCTCAGTCAATCAATCAATCCATTAGGGTTCATTTACTCTCAGTGATTAAATGGTTTAATCATGGAGGGGAGCAAAGGTAACTCACAATAAAAAAAAAGAAAACCCCCAAAAACCTCTAACTGTAATGTAACACTCACACACACATTCACTATGAAGCTGAGGTGGTGTGATCTGTGTTTGTGTATCAAGTTAGCGTGCGAGAGACAGAGAGACAACATAGGTTACGCAAAACCTTTGGGGCAACCGTTAACCAACAATTACATGGCTGGTGAGCTGGTTTCACAGAGAGAGAGAGGGGGGGGGGTGTAAGGGGTTAGGAGAGAGAGAGAGTCCAACCCTGTGCATCCATTATTCAAAAAGACTTGCTTAAACAAAATGAAGACAGATGGTCCTGGTGAGAGCGAGGGAGAAAAAGAGAGACCCCTCCTCACTATAGAGTGGTCCTGAGCATTGCCCTAAGGTAACCTCGGTTTTGTGGTAGTCAGAAAGTAGAGTGTAGAGAATGTAGGGGTAGACAGATGGACCAGTGGCCCGGAGCTTTGCTGGTTCAAATCCCAGGACAAAAAAATGTCAAGTGAGAGGACAGGTAATGCAAACACGAAAGCAATAAATATCCATAGGAATAGGAGACTTTATCTCATCTTCGTCATCTCATGACAACACATACACACATATGGGGAGAGTCCCAAGGGTCAGTCTGGATTTTCTCCAACATTCTCACACACACAAGCAGCTTTCTCACACACACACACACACACACACACACACACACACACACACACACACACACACACACACACACACACACACACACACACACACACACACACACACACACACACACACACACACACACACACACACACACACACACGACCCAATGAGAGGTGAGTGATAAAAGCTGTGAACTATAACCTCAAGAAGATAACAGACCTTCACTCACTCAATCACCAAGCATCCCTGTGTGTGTGTGTGTGTGTGTGTGTGTGTGTGTGTGTGTGTGTGTGTGTGTGTGTGTGTGTGTGTGTGTGTGTGTGTGTGTGTGTGTGTGTGTGTGTGTGTGTGTGTGTGTGTGTGTACGAGTACGGTGCTAATTCGGTTCTTGGAGAAGAATGTGTATCCGAGAGAGAGAGCGAGAGAGAGAGACAGAAAGGGAAAGAGAGAGAGAGAGAGACGGAAAGAGAAAGAGAGAGAGAGAGAGACGAAAGAGAAAGAGAAAGAGAGAGAGACAGAAGAGAGAGAAGAGAGAGAGACGGAAGAGAGAGAAGAGAGAGAGAGAGAGAGAGAGAGAGAGAGAGAGAGAGAGAGAGAGAGAGAGAGAGAGAGAGAGAGAGAGAGAGAGAGAGAGAGAGAGAGAGAGAGAGAGAGAGAGAGAGAGAGAGAGAGAGACAAAGACAGGGAGTGTGGATGGTTTGTCAGAAAAGGTAAAAAAAAGGATATAATATATGACATTTAGCAGATGCTTTTATCCAAAGTGGCTTATAGTCATGAGTGCATACATTTTACGTATGGGTGGTCCCGGGAATCGAACCCACTACCCTGGAGTAACACAGAAGAAAAAACATCCAAGCTGATACTGACACCATAATGAGAAGGGTGAGAAACCAGCCAATCGAACCCAAACAAAAACAACACGCGCACGCATGCACACACAAATATATAACGAGAGGACACGGCCGTTTGTTGAGAGTTTCTCATGACCAGGTTGCCCCAAGCAACCCTTAATAAATACTGATTAATGATTGGATCAGAGGCAGGAAGCACATTCCACACAGTTACCCACTGATCGCAGCCGCCTCAACCTCAAAACACACACATACACACACTCTCTATACCTCCTTCTTCCCCCCATCTCTATCCTTCCCTCTCACTCCATCGCTCTCTTTTTCTCTCCCTATCCAGAGGCTGGCTATCCCCTCTGGTTTTGGCTCCTGGTTCTGTGTTTGGTTAATGCTGAAGTGAAACTGTAAACACACACGTGCACGCGCACATACACACACACACACACACACAAATGGAATAAGAGCGTCACAGTATCGATCTTAAAAAATCCCCCACTCAACCGGTTACTGGGTGTCCTCGGTACTGAAGCCTTTTACAACTTCATCATAACATTCTGGTAAGTATGTGTGTGAAGTATTTAGGTCAAGAGGATGACTGTACATTTCATACCATCTCCAATGGATCAGTTTCTGGTGTAGCAGACGCGTTTTCATCACATCACACACAACCTTGCCCATGCGACCCTTGTTGAGTGGTGTAGTTTGAAGCATGTGCCAATTTATCCCCTGCATCCCTCTTTCTCTCCCTCTCTCTTACCACTTCTCTCCTCAGGTGTATTGTCCCCGTCAGACCAGGTGAGCTGGATGACTCCACACAGATGTCAGTGAGTTTGTATATTAATGCAAGTGATACTCATGAAAGCACCTGTGTCCGGGGACATAGAGTACATACAGCTCGTCTGCCATGTATTTCTCCTCTCCTACGGCCCAGCTCTACTAGTCAACATCTTGTTCATCTATAATACAGGGAAGCAATGAACAACCATCCAGTAACAGACCTGGAGGTCACTGACCTACAGCAACTGTCAGAGTTCAAGACAGGATGGATAGAACACAGACGAACTGTATTCGTCCTCTCACGCGGAGGTCAACAACGGGAGTGTGTACAGCTTAGCTCACACAGAAACACACTCAGCCTATGAGAAAGAGGCAGCCCAGATACATGTACAAATCACTTCAACACGTGGTTGGCTGTAGTTTTCCCCTGCATATCAACTGTCAGTTCTTCCATTAAAGTGTCACTCCAGATTCTCACGAGCAGTGTCTGTATATTCAATATCTATCCCTGCAAACTGAGAAACAGAAACACACTCGGCAACTCTACATTCGTGTAATACATAATGCAGTAGGGCAAGGGTAGAGAGTGCTCGCCCCTGGAGAGCTACTGGGTGCAGGCTTTTGCTCCCTGCACTAACACACCCATGTGTGTGTGCGTGTGCGTGTGTGTGCGCGTGTGTGTGCATGTTTTAAGACAGCATTACTGCCCTCAACACTATTTTCAAGTTCAGTTCACCAGGATACAAAGGATCCATTGTTTTAGAGAAAGGGAGAGAGAGAGGGAGGAGGGGAGAGAGAAAGAAAGAGAGAGGGAGGAGGGGAGAGAGAAAGAGAGAGAGAGGAAGGAGGGGAGAGAATGAAAGAGAGAGAGAGGAAGGAGGGGAGAAAGAAATAGAGAGAGAGGAAGGAGGGGAGAGAATGAAAGAGAGAGAGAGGAAGGAGGGGAGAGAATGAAAGAGAGAGAGAGGAAGGAGGGGAGAGAATGAAAGAGAGAGAGAGGAAGGAGGGGAGAGAATGAAAGAGAGAGAGAGGAAGGAGGGGAGAAAGAAAGAGAGAGAGAGAATGAAAGAGAGAGAGAGGGGGGGAGGAGGAGAGAGAGAATGAAAGAGAGAGGGAGGAGGGGAGAGAATGAAAGAGAGAGAGAGAAGAGTGACAGAATAACTTTCCAAAACATTTAGTTCTGGAATGTTGGTGTTAGGTGCCACATAGCTCCAAATATTTGTTGTGTCCGTCGTCAAGGCAACGGAGCGGACAAGGTTTTTAATAAAGAAATGCTACAATGGCAAGAGAGAGATGGGAAGATAGCGAGGGTGGTGCAAGATGAAGAGAAAGAACCCGACAGACGGATAGTGAGGGATAGAAAGATAAAGAGATGGAGAGGAGAGGAGAAGTCGGCGACTAGAGGGAGAAAAATAAATTGAGATCGTGAAAGAGAGAGGTAGAGAGAGAGAGAGGTAGAGAGAGAGAGAGGTAGAGAGAGAGAGAGGGGGGGAGGGAAACATGTTTGCTTTTTCAGTTTCGTTGCATTGTGAAACACACTCTTCCACACACAGTGACAGCTCTCCTCAGGTAGACACAGAACAAACTACTGTCACTCAACTATGCTGCTTCCTCATTCTCGGCTCTTCACACACACACGCACCCGCACACAGAAAACAGCCTGTACTTCTGGCATGCTGTGTGTGTGGGGGGTGAGCAGGTTGCTTTGGCTGGTCTCTCTGGGTCTACACACACACTCATATATATACACACACAGTCATACACATACAAACACATTCATATACACGCACACACTCATATACTCATATACATACAAACACACACACATATACACACACATATACACACACACAGTCATATTCATACAAACATAGTCATATACACACACACACACTCAGGGCCAAGTGCTCTTCAAAGATATGGTACTAACCCCCCCCCCCCCAATACCTCTCAGCATTGATCTGTGATCAGGTTTCATCTCTGCCATGCCGAAGGGGGACGGGGGGTTATCTCTATCTACAGTAGCTACACAGATGGAACTACCCAGTATTTATTACATAAGGCTCCAGATAACAGCCAATGCGAGCTTATGCTAACAGATTCATGAATAATTGACAGTCTAAGTAAATAGAAGCCTCTCTCTCTCTCTCCGCTAAGGGCTAACGACTTGGACTAGCTCTGATCACTCACTAACTAACACAGGGAGGGGGGTATCTCCGAGTGCTCAAAGAGATGTCCTGGTCACAAAGTATGATTCCTCTAAGAGTGTATTGTAGTGTGTTACTCTGTCACAATTCACTGAGACTTTCCAGTCCCTTACAGCTGTGGCAGAATGTCATATAGAAACCCTGTGACGCTCCACAAAAACACTCTCCCTCCGATCCAGACAAAACAGACTCAGCTCTCTTTCTCTCCCACTTCTTTTCTCCCTCTCCCCTCCCCCCCTCTCTCTCTCTCTCTCTTCTGCGCTCCTCTCAGACGACACAAAACTCCTGGTCAGCTTAAAACAAGAGCGGAGTCCTGCTGTCACGCTCTAATTTTCTCTCCCTCCCTGCACCCTTACTTCCCCCCTTTTAATCCCAACCCCCTCCCTCCCTGACCATCATTTTTTATTGCCTCTGAAGAGTCATTCTAGCATAACAACAGAATATAAACACAAGCAGTCCCCCCACCCAACACACACACACACACCGGGGGGTTAGAGTGTCGGCCATGTTGTTTCCCACCTGTACAAACACAGAGCTCCATCTGGGTTCAGGGACCAGTGGTTTAATAGCTATTGATCATTATGCCCAGAAACACACACACATGCTGGCTTGTTACAGGCTGACAGAAGCAGTGACACACACACACACACGCCTCTGTCTGTCACGTGTCATGATTAGCCATAGTGGCAGGCAGAGCGCTGAGGCTTTCCATACCTGCTTCAGAGCATCAAGAAGGCCTTTCACACCACAGACAGGCTGCCAGTTCACCTGCCTTATGATTTTGGTGTGTGTATGTGTGTGTGTGTGTGTGTGTGTGTGTGTGTGCGCACACGTGTGTGTGTGCGTTCCGTTGTGCCTCACTCAGCAGAATAGTGTCATTTAATTTACATAATGAGGCCCAGGCTCACTTTCATAGATTAAATTACCTAGAAAAACACACACAGCTATGCATTATACACAGGTAGAACTTGTTCTCTCCTAGCTGCTATCGTATCGTACAATACGTCTACACAAGCGCAGGCTGTTCCAGTGTCTTTCCATCCCTCCCTCCTTCCTGATCTGTCTGTGATGTCATACCTCAAGGTGAGTTACAGTGTGCTGAGAGGGTCAGAAGAGGCGGGAGGCAGGCCTGATCAATACTGCCTACGGTTCTGTCCCATCAATTTGACCTGTGAACAGTCTGCATCGTTAACCACCATTAATTGACAGGGATAATAAAAGCCCTGTATGTGTGTGTGTGTGTGTGTGTGTGTGTGTGTGTGTGTGTGTGTGTGTGTGTGTGTGTGTGTGTGTGTGTGTGTGTGTGTGTGTGTGTGTGTGTGTGTGTGTGTGTGTGTGTGTGTGTGTGTGTGTGTGTGTGTGTGTGTGTGTGTGTGTGTGTGTGTGTTAGTGTGTGTGTGTGTGTGTGTGCGTGTGTATTGTGTTGGCGGTGCCAGAGAGACTGCTGGGAAGCGCAGACCTTTTTATGGTCAAATTAATTAAAACTGCTACTGAAGAAACTCATCAAAGCGGAAAAACCAAACACTTCTTTTCTCCATCGACTGAAGGGCATTCCAGGATTAATGAAGCATCGGCGGGCAGTGTGTGTGGGTAGATGGGTGTGTGTGTCCTGTGTGTAACTAGGCAGGGGTATTGTTCATTTCTCTCTCACACAAACACCTACGTGAGGACAACAATGGCTGTGAATCAGTTCCGGGTCATGGCAGGTCACGGTAAAGTTGAAGTGACACGGTCACAGCTACAACAGCAGCACAGTAGAGGTATTATCAGCCTTAACTTTCACCTAATATACCACCACAAAAAGTCTCCACACCATACACACCTGATTAATAACATACATTCCCAGTACACACACACACACACACACACAAATGGCTGGGGCCTGTACAAGGAGAAAGAGCTAGAGAACAAGCCAGTTGTGACAGAGGAGAACTCTTGTGTGGAGGTCATTGAGAAAGGAAAGCGAAAGGGGATATCTAGTCAGTTGAAACACTGCATGCATTCAACCAAAATGTGTCTTCTGCCTTTATCCCAACCCCTCTGATTTAGAGAGGTGCGGGTGGCTGCCTTAATTGACATCCACATCAGCACCCAGGAAGCAGTTGTTGTTGGAGTTAACTGCTTTGCTCAAGGGCAGAATAGCAGATTTTTCCAGTTATTGTCCAGACGCTCTAAACACTAGGCCACCGCCATGACAGGTAGAAAATATAGTTGATGACAGAAAGACAACTCACCATGTCATCTTTCCTCTTTCCTGTCCTCCATGCTAAATATATTTCCTCCCCCCTCTCTGCTTACCTCCTCTTACTTTCCCTTTCATCTCCTTAGCCCTCTCTCTCTCTCTCTCTCTCTCTCTCTCTCTCTCTCTCTCTCTCTCTCTCTCTCTCTCTCTCTCTCTCTCTCTCTCTCTCTCTCTCTCTCTCTCTCTCTCTCTCTCTCTCTCTCTCTCTCTCTCTCTCTCTCTCTCTCTCTCTCTCTCTCTGCATACTTGGAAGTTCAAATCTCTTCAAAACTACATCAACATTACTGGGAATAGGCCTGCCCAAGTCAGTATTCGAGGTCCATCCATGTCTGAGGATGTCAGGAGAAATGGAAACCAGCCACAAGGGGCAACAGTGAGCATTGTTACTTTCAAGTAGGTTTCAGGAAGCATCTGCCTCTGGCTCCAAAGCTTGCATGTTCAAATCCAGCGATAGAAAGCTGTTTTTGATTACTTTTGATACCTATCCCAAACCTTAATCCTTCACTGATTCTCAACACAGGGCCCCACAAGGGTATGTCCTCAGTCCCCTCCTGTACTCCCTGTATACCCATGACTGCGTGGCCTTACACAGTTCCATCTTCATCATCAAGTTCGCTGATGAAACGACAGTAGTAGGCCTGATTACCAACAACAACGAGACAGCCTACAGGGACGACGTAGGCACTCTGATGGCATGGTGCCAAGTAAACAACATCTCCCTCAGCAAAACAAAGGAGCTGATTGTGGACTTCAGGAGAAATCAGGCTGGGCACGCCCCCATCCTCATCGTGTGGAGACGATCGAAAACTTCAAGTTCCTCGGCATACCCATCTCCGAGCAGCTGAAATGGTCAAAGCACAAGGACATCGTGGTCAAGAAGTAACGACAGCGATTCACTCTTCAACCTCAGGATGCTGACGAAATTCGGCCTTTCCCAGAGGGCCCTCGCAGTGTTCCACAGGAGCACCATTAAGAGCATACTGTCGGGTTGCATCACAGCCTGGTAGAGCAACTCCACAGCCGCTGACCACAAAGACACTACAGACGGTGGTACAGTGCATTCGGAAAGTATTCAGACCCTTTTGCTTTTTCCACATTTAGTTATGTTACAGCATTATTCTAAAATGGATTAAATAAATGTTTCCCTCATCAATCTACACACAATTCCCCACAATGACAAATTGAAAACAGTTTGTTATACATTTTAGAAAATGTATAAAATGTGTTTTATGTGTGGATTAATTGTCGGAGTAGAGGACCTTGTGCATTTCAGGTATAACAACAACTCAATGTTTATATCCCAGGACAAATTAGCTAGCAACAGCATACATGCCATACATGTTCAATGCTTTTTGACCTGTCCCCAAATTAATATAATTGGTTCAGAGTTTATTTTGATATTTCAACTTTTGTGTTGTGATCGCATTTGGTGTGGAGGGACAAAATCAATTTGCGCACGATGGAGCACGTGCATGTCTGTTTTGGGCATCGAGTAAGGCTGCATGATGAAACGCATGAAAGGCAAAAAGTTGCATGAAGGGAACAATTCTTGCACAGGCTGCACACACTTCATCTGTCTCTCATTCACAATTTGACACTTGATAATGATAATGTCTTGAATTTCCCGGTGGCAATTTGACACTTGATAATGATGATGTCTTGAATTCCCCGGTGGCATCCCCGGTGACTTGGCCGTAATGCCCCCTAAAAAATCCATGCCCTTTGCGGCCAGTGGCTGTTGTGCCCTTGGTCTGAATATAATAATTATAATTTATTTCTCCCGGCTGAGTGTTCCGAACCACATCTCATTCACATGGCTCTCTCAGATATTGCAATAAATTAGCCAATGCCTGTCACGTGATGAGGTGTGGAACTATGTGTGATTTGAAAAAGTCCACAAAAAGAGGCATGTGCTGTTTCTTGTCTTACTGCACACAAGCTGGGGATCATTCACAAGTGATAATATATAATTCACTAGTGATAGGTGATAAGGTGTAATTTAGTCTTTACAAACACTAAATAATATATGTGTGAAATTAGTTTTGATTTAGAATGGGCCATTATGATGCACCTGTCTCGGAACAGAGAAAGGGGAAAAAAAGACATGTCATCTATGCACTTAATTAGCATATAGAGAACGCTTTTCCCATGTGTGAGTGAGAGCTGGTTCATTTTCATGCCTGCCAGGTAGGCTATATTCCTGTTGTAAAGTGAAGCAACGTGCTTAATACTAGGAAAGTTGATAAATAAATATAGTAGGCCTAATCTATAGAAAGCTGTTGGGATCCTCCTCTTTTTAATAGAGGTCATCAAAACTTTGCAGTGATGTGAGAATGATTAGAGGGACAATAGAGTGCTAAGTACCAGGCAGTTAGCAAGTTCGGTAGGCTAGTAATGACCATCAGTCGCATCAGAGCTTGGAGGAACCTAGTTACTGTGACTAGACAGTCACGTTGAATTTGACTATGGTCATGACTCGTGACTGCTGGTGTGGCGGTAATACGGTCATCGTAACAGCTCTAGGTGCACATTGACTGCCCTCCAGGACACAAACATCATGAGGTGTGCAGGAAAGCCAAGAAGATAACCAGGGACCCTAGCCACCCGAGCCATGGCCTGTTCTCCCCGCTTCCATCGCCAAGACGTGTACAGTACAGGAGCATCATGGCCAAGAGCTTTTACCCCCAGACCAGCTACCTGATGAGAAACATGGATATTCTAATTCTGACGTGAGACTGTTAGAGCTTGTTGGCCCAGCAGGCACATCCACACATGTGCACTTCCACACACACCCAAACACACACAAAGGCTTTCCCCTGTGTGAAGCAGTTGTTGTTTCAGCTGTTGTAGAGTAAAAAGTGCCTCTGTAGATTGTGTGTCGGACTGGCCTTGCGTGCGTGCGTGCGTGCGTGCGTGTGTGCGTGCGTGCGTGTGTGTGTAACTATATTTGTGGCGAGCAGAAGACCCAAAAAGAATAGTAATCAAACAAATATTTTACCAATAGGGGACATTTTGTTAATACCCACAAGGTCAAATGCTATTTCTAGGGGATTTAGGGTTAAGTTTAGAATTAGTGTTAGAATTAGATATAGGGATAGGAGCCAGGGTTAGGTTTTAGGGTTAGGTTTGGGGTTAAGATTTGGTTTTAGGGTTAAGGATGGGTTTAGGGAAAATGGGATTTTGAATGGGATTGAATTTTGTGTCCCCACAAGACTCTGTGTGTGTGTGTGTGTGTGTGTGTGTGTGTGTGTGTGTGTGTGTGTGTGTGTGTGTGTGTGTGTGTGTGTGTGTGTGTGTGTGTGTGTGTGTGTGTGTGTGTGTGTGTGTGTGTGTGTGTGTGTAATTTTGACACTAAGCTAAAGAAAAAAGTTCCTTGTCCCATCGTAATCTAGCGACTCCTTATGGCGGCCGGGCGCACGCACGCTGGCTTCGGTTGCCAGCTGTACAGTGTTTCCTCCGACACATTGGTGTGGCTGGCTTCTGGGTTAAGCAAGCAGTGTGTCAAGAAGCAGTGCGGCTTGTCGGAGTCTTGTTTCGGAGGACGCATGGC
This sequence comes from Oncorhynchus gorbuscha, assembly GCF_021184085.1. Lineage (NCBI taxonomy): Eukaryota > Metazoa > Chordata > Actinopteri > Salmoniformes > Salmonidae > Oncorhynchus > Oncorhynchus gorbuscha. The sequence goes on along the minus strand of NC_060178.1, from coordinate 30,077,949 downwards.
TCTCGACCTTCGCCTCTCCTGTCCATACGGGAGTTACAGCGATGAGACAAGACTGTAACTACCAATTGAACGAAAAAGGGGTGAAAAAAATGTTAAAACAAAAAGGTAAGTAGTAGTTCTGTTTTCAGGTAAACAACCTCAGTGACTCCAATATAAAGTGTTTGCAGCTCCACTAACACAGTGAGATCAAACGTGAGCCACTTTAATATGACTATTTATGTAGCGATCACAGTATGTTGTCCAATTGAATCCCGCTAACGGGTTCGGGGCGCAGAGAGGGTAATACTTTCATACACACCGCATGTGAGCAAGACAGTTCTTATAGACTGTAGGTGATTCATCTCACAATCACATCCTTCTCCATATGTGTTATAGTGTGTATGATGTGCGAGTGAAAAGGTGTGTGAATATAAGTCCCAGGTTCATGTACAGTCCATTCGGAAAGTATTTTTCACATTTTCTTACGTTACAGTCTTCTTCTAAAATGAATTGAATTGGTTTTTTTCCTCATCAATCTACACACAATACCCCATAATGGTGAAGCAAAAACAGGTTTTTAGAAATTGTACAAATGTATTAAAAAATTAAAATTTCACATTTACATTCAGACCCTCTACTCAGAACTTTGTTGAAGCACCTTCGGCAGCGATTACAGCCTTGATTCTTCTTGGGTATGACGCTACAAGCTTGACACACCGGTATTTGGGGAGTGTCTCCCATTCTTCTCTGCAGATCCTCTCAAGCTCTATCAGGTTGGATGGGGAGTGTTGCTGCACAGCTATTTTCATGTCTATCCAGAGATGTCCGACTGGGATTAAGTCTGGGCTCTGGCTAGTCCACTCAAGGACATTCAGAGACTTGTCCAGAAGCCCCTCCTGCGTTGTCTTGGCTGTGTGCATCGGGTAGAGTTGTCCTGTTGGAAGGTTAACCTTCACACGAGTCTGAGGTCCTGCGTGCTCTGGAACAGGTTTTCATCCAGTATCTCTCTGTACTTTGCTCCGTTTCCCACGATCCTGACTAGTCTTCCAGTCTCTGCCGCTGAAGAACATCCCCACAGCATGATGCTGCAACCACCATGCTTCACCATAGGGATGGTGCCAGGTTTCCTCCAGACGTGATGCTTGGCATTCAGGCCAAAGAGTTCAATCTTGGTTTCATCAGACCAGAGAATCTTGTTTCTCATGGTCTGATGGTCTGTAAGGTGCCTTTTGGCAAAATCCAAGCGGGCAGTAATGTGCCTTTTAGTGAGAAGTGGCTTCCGTCTGGTCACTCTACCATAAAGACCAGATTTGTGGAGTACTGCAGAGATGGTTGTCCTTCTGGAATATTCCCCAATCTCCACACAGGAACTCTGGAGCTCTGTCAAAGAGACTATCGGGTTCTTGGTCATCTCCCTGACCAAGGCCCTTTCCCCTGATTGCTCAGTTTGCCAGCTCTAGGAAGAGTCTTTCTTGGCGGTTCCAAGCTTCTTCTATTTAAGAATGATGGAGACCACTGTGTTCTTGGGGACCTTCAATGCTGCAGAAATATGTTGGTACCCTTCCCCAGGTCTGTGCCCCGACAGAATCCTGTCTCGGAGCTCAACAGACAATTCCTTTGACCTCATGGCTTGGTTATTACTCTGACATGCACTGTCAACTGTCAGACCCTATATAGACAGGTGTGTGCCTTTACAAATCATATCCAATCAATTGAATTTACCACATGTGGACTCTAATCAAGTTATAGAAACATCTCAAGGATGATCAATGGAAACAGGATGTACTTGAAAACAAATTTTGAGTATCATAGGAAAGAGTCTGAATACTTATGTAAACAAGGTATTTCTGTATTTTATTTTTAATACATTTGCACCCAAAAATTAGATTGATGAGAAAAAAAGTAATACATTTTAGAATAAGAGTGTAACTTAACAAAATGTGGAAAAAGTCAAGGGATCTGAATATTTTCCGAATGCACTGTATATTCTGCTTGTTCCTCATTACGTGTGTGTTCTCTGCTCCACGCAGCAAATGAGCACCGGAAGATAACTTTACTCACTTGTGTGAGTGTGGGGAACACAATAGAGTTGAATCAAATAGAGTTGAAGTTCAACACAATGGAGTTGAACCAAACTAGACCTCTTTCCATCACAGAGGAAATCCTGCCTGCAGGGGCACTGATCAGAGGTGAAGCCACAGCAGGGCTGGGCAGAAGCCCTGCCAGATTGAACACTGGCCCACTCATTCAGGCTGGCTTAAAAGTCATGCTTATCTAACATCTCATTCCAAAATCATGGGCATTAAAATGGAGTTGGTCCCCCCTTTTCTGCTATAACAGCCTCCACACGTCTGGGAAGGCTTTCCACTAGATGATGGAACATTGCTGCAGGGACTTGCTTCCATTCAGCCACAAGAGCATTAGTGAGGTCGGGAACTGATGCTGAGCAAATAGGCCTGGCTCGCAGTCTTCAATCCAATTCATCCAAAAGGTGTTTGATGGGGTTGAAGTCAGGGCTCTGTGCAGGCCAGTCAAGATCTTCCACACCGATCTCAACAAACCGTTTCTGTATGGACCTCACTTTGTGCACAGGGGCATTTTCATGCAGAAACAGGAACGGCCTTCCACAAACTCTTGCCACAAAGTTGGAAGCACAGAATCGTCTAGAATGTCATTGTATGCTGTAGCGTTAAGATTTCCCTTCACTGGAACTAAGGTGGTAGCCCAAACCATGGTGCTTGCCTACGGAGCTGTGAGGGGAACGGCACCTCAGTACCTCCAGGCTCTGATCAGGCCCTACACCCAAACAAGGGCACTGCGTTCATCCACCTCTGGCCTGCTCGCCTCCCTACCACTGAGGAAGTACAGCTCCTGCTCAGCACAGTCAAAACTGTTCGCTGCCCTGGCCCCCCAATGGTGGAACAAACTCCCTCACGACGCCAGGACAGCGGAGTCAATCACCACCTTCCGGAGACACCTGAAACCCCACCTCTTTAAGGAATACCTAGGATAGGATAAGTAATCCCTCTCACCCCACCCCCCCTAAGTTTTAGATGCACTATTGTTAAGTGACTGTCCCACTGGATGTCATAAGGTGAATGCACCAATTTGTAAGTCGCTCTGGATAAGAGCGTCTGCTAAATGACTTAAATGTAATGTAAATGTAAAAACAGCCCCAGACCATTATTCCTCTTCCACCAAACTTCACAGTTGGCACTATGCATTGGGGAAGGTAGCGTCTCCTGGCATCTGCCAAACCCAGATTCGTCCATTGGACTGCCAGATGGTGGTTTCATAAAAAAATCCTACAATGTGATTTTCTGGATTTTTTTTCTTCATTGTTTCTGTCATAGTTGAAGTGTACCTATGATGAAAATTACAGGCCTCTCTCATCTTTTTAAGTGGGAGAACTTTCACAATTGGTGGCTGACTAAATACTTTTTTGCCCCACTGTATTTACATTTTATATGCGCAGTAAATGGGAAGTTCACCCCAAAAGAGTAACGTCTGGAAAGCTGTTTTTTGTGGACATGTTACGGACAGCTCTCTCATGTGCCAGTGGAAGTTCATAGGGAATCGCCACTACATAATGATTTAATGTTTTCATGCCTGAATGCCTATACGGCAGTATTTGCGTATTCAAAGTGAGATATTCATTTCACACCCGCCTTACATTTCAAAATATAGGCCTAATGTCCTTCTATTGTATTGTGTGTCGCTGTTCTGGCACAGTGAGAACAGGACTGGCCACTCCTCAGAGCCTGGTTCCTCTCTAGGTTTCTTTCTATGTTCCTGCCTTTCTAGGGAGTTTTTCTTTGCCACCGTGCTTCTACATCTGCATTGCTTGCTGTTTGGGGTTTTAGGATGGGTTGCTGTATAGCACTTTATGACATCAGCTGATGTAAAAAGGACTTTATAAATACATTTGATTGACTGATTTTCATTTGGCAAATTATGCACTTTTGTGCTTCCTCATCATCATTGGTGATCACTCTTACTATCGTCGTGTCATCAGCAAACTTGATGATTGTGTTTTAGTCGTGCACGGCCACGCAGTCGTGGGGGAAAAGGGAGTACATAAGGGGACTAAGCACACAACCCAGATGGGCCCCTGTGTTGATGGTCAGCATGGCGGATGTGTTGGATCCAGTTGCAGAGGGAGGTGTTCAGTCCCAGGGTCCTGAGCTTAGTGATGAGCTTAGAGGGGTCTATGGTGTTGAATGCTGAGCTGTAATCAATGAATAGCACTCGGGGTGAAACGGTACGTTTATTTGTATTGAACCGTTTGGTAACAGGGTCCACGGTGCACGGTTCGGTACGTACTGCGAACCGAACAATACATGAATCATATATTATAGCTCGGAATTTATATATATATACAGTATATACACTGCTCAAAAAAATAAAGGGAACACTAAAATAACACATTCTAGATCTGAATATATGAAATATTATTAAATACTTTTTTCTTTATATAGTTGAATGTGCTGACAACAAAATCACACAACAATTATCAATGGAAATCAAATTTATCAACCCATGGAGGTCTGGATTTGGAGTCACACTCAACATTAACGTGGAAAACCACACTACAGGCTGATCCAACTTTGATGTAATGTCCTTAAAACAAGTCAAAATGAGGCTCAGTAGTGTGTCTGGCCTCCACGTGCCTGTATGACCTCCCTACAACGCCTGGGCATGCTCCTGATGAGGTGGCGGATGGTCTCCTGAGGGATCTCCTCCCAGACCTGGACTAAAGCATCCGCCAACTCCTGGACAGTCTGTGGTGCAACGTGGCGTTGGTGGATGGAGCGAGACATGATGTCCCAGATGTGCTCAATTGGATTCAGGTCTGGGGAACGGGCGGGCCAGTCCATAGCATCAATGCCTTCCTCTTGCAGGAACTGCTGACCCACTCCAGCCACATGAGGTCTAGCATTGTCTTGCATTAGGAGGAACCCAGGGCCAACCGCACCAGCATATGGTCTCACAAGGGGTCTGAGGATCTCATCTCGGTACCTAATGGCAGTCAGGCTACCTCTGGCGAGTACATGGAGGGCTGTGCGGCCCAACAAAGAAATGCCACCCCACACCATGACTGACCCACCGCCAAACCGGTCATGCTGGAGGATGTTGCAGGCAGCAGAACGTTCTCCACGGCGTCTACAGACTCTGTCACGTCTGTCACATGTGCTCAGTGTGAACCTGCTTTCATCTGTGAAGAGCACAGGGCGCCAGTGGCGAATTTGCTAATCTTGGTGTTTTCTGGCAAATGCCAAACGTCCTGCACAGTGTTGGGCTGAAAGCACAGCCCCCACCTGTGGACGTCGGGCCCTCATACCACCCTCATGGAGTCTGTTTCTGACCGTTTGAGCAGCGACATGCACATTTGTAGCCTGCTGGAGATCATTTTGCAGGGCTCTGGCAGTGCCTCTCCTGCTCCTCCTTGCACAAAGGCAGAGGTAGCGGTCCTGCTGCTGGGTTGTTGCCCTCCTATGGCCTCCTCCACGTCTCCTGATGTACTGGCCTGTCTCCTGGTAGCGCCTCCATGCTCTGGACACTACGCTGACTGACACAGCAAACCTTCTTGCCACAGCTCGCATTGATGTGCCATCCTGGATGAGCTGCACTACCTGAGCCACTTGTGTGGGTTGTAGACTCCGTCTCATGCTACCACTAGAGTGAAAGCACCGCCAGCATTCAAAAGTGACCAAAACATCAGCCAGGAATCATAGGAACTGAGAAGTGGTCTTGACTTAGAGTTACAGAAGTGTAGAGTTACAGTATTAAAGTTGCCTTTAAAAATGAAAAAGAAAGTTGTTTCATCTCGTAGCTGTATGCAGCTCGGCTGGACATTAGAACTAGTCAAAATCTCCCCAAGACTGAAACACAGTAAAAGAACGTTGTCTAAGCTGGAACACTAACGCGAGCCCATAGCAAGTTAAAAAAGACTGAAACACAGTAAAAGAACGTTGTCTAAGCTGGAACACTAGCGAAAGGAATCTAACGTTCCCAGAGCCTGTTTTGACTGGAGTGATGCTTAGAAATCCATTTCGCCTAAATGGCATAAAAAATGTATCCCTTTTTATTTTACCACTACAAACTGTTCATCGGACGAAACTGGAAAAAAAGGACTTGTGTAGAAAGTAAACATCCGCACCTCGATGGTATCAGCTATGCTTCTGTCTACGTAATGAGAATGTAGGAAAAAAATGAAAACTTCTTACACAAGAGCACCGCTTTGGATCCCCGGTTCAAGTCCGTTCTGCTGCTCATCTGAGAGTCTGCAATGAACTCACAGCAGAGATTGTCACCAATATACAACAGGTATTGTATTTATTTAGTTAATGTGACATTTATTATTTCATTAATTAGTGATTTAACAATTCATTATAAAAGTAATAATTGTAATTGTCATAATAGTGTTTGATATATATTTCTAACAACAAATCATATTTTTAAAGCCACTTCAGAGATAGTCATTTTCATCTAATTGAATTCTGCAGGGTCAAGCCACAGATACCACAGGAGCCAACCCCTCTCCAGAGTGTCATGTTTTGTCATTGGTTATCATGTCTTGTCTCAGTGCTTCCCTTCTATTTGTTTCCCTCTGCTGGTCTTATTAGGTTCTTTCCCTCTTTCTATCCCTCTCTTCCCCTCCCTCTCTTCCTCTCTCGCTCTCTCTCCCTATCGTTCCGTTCCTGCTCCCAGCTGTTCCTCATTCTCCTAACTACCTCATTTACTCTTTTCACACCTGTCCCCTATTTTGCCCTCTGATTAGAGCCACTATTTCTCCCTCTGTTTTCCGCTTCTGTCCTTGTCGGATCCTTGTATGATGTTCACTGTTCTGTGTCCTTGTCTCGCCCTGTCGTGTTTTACCTTCTTCAGATGCTGCGTGTGAGCAGGTGTCTTAGTCTGCAACGGTCGGTGCCTTCCCGAAGCAACCTGCTGTCTATGGTCGAGTCTCCAGTCAGTCCTCGCTACTGACGAGTGGATTTCAGTTTTCCTGTTTTGTTTTCTCCTTGATATATCCAGGATTATTACTTTTGTCAAATACTGGAATAAAGACTGTTTTCGTTAAGTCGCTTTTGGGTCCTCATTCACCAGCATAACAGAAGGATCCGACCAAGAATGGACCCAGCGACTACGGATTCTCGTAACACTGCCGTCGAGATCCAGGGAGCAATGCTCGGCAGACACGAGCAGGAATTGTCTGCTGCTCGTCATGCCGTTGAGACCCTGGCCGCTCAGGTTTCCGACCTCTCAGGACAGTTTCAGAGTCTTCGTCTCGTGCCACCAGCTACTTCCTGGTCTTCCGAGTCTCCGGAACCTAGGGTTAATAACCCACCATGTTACTCTGGGCAGCCCACTGAGTGCCGCTCCTTTCTCACCCAGTGTGATATTGTGTTCTCTCTCCAACCCAACACATACTCAGAGAGAGAGCTCGGATTGCTTACGTCATTTCACTCCTTACTGGTCGGGCTCGAGAGTGGGGCACAGCTATCTGGGAGGCAAGGGCTGAGTGTTCTAACAATTATCTGAACTTTAAAGAGGAGATGATACGGGTTTTTGATCGTTCAGTTTTTGGTAGGGAGGCTTCTAGGGCCCTGGCTTCCCTATGTCAAGGTGATCGATCCATAACGGATTACTCTATAGAGTTTCGCACTCTTGCTGCCTCTAGTGACTGGAACGAGCCGGCGTTGCTCGCTCGTTTTCTGGAGGGACTCCACGCTGAGGTTAAGGATGAGATTCTCTCCCGGGAGGTTCCTTCCAGCGTGGACTCTTTGATTGCACTCGCCATCCGCATAGAACTACGGGTAGATCTTCGTCACCGAGCTCGTGGAAGAGAGCTCGCGTTAACGGTGTTCCCCCTCTCCGCATCGCAACCATCTCCTCCCTCCGGCTCAGAGACTGAGCCCATGCAGCTGGGAGGTATTCGCATCTCGACTAAGGAGAGGGAACGGAGGATCACCAACCGCCTTTGCCTCTATTGCGGTTCTGCTGGACATTTTGTCAATTCATGTCCAGTAAAGCCAGAGCTCATCAGTAAGCGGAGGGCTACTGGTGAGCGCTACTACTCAGGTCTCTCCATCAAGATCCTGTACTACCTTGTCGGTCCATCTACGCTGGACCGGTTCGGCTGCTTCATGCAGTGCCTTGATAGACTCTGGGGCTGAGGGTTGTTTTATGGACGAAGCATGGGCTCGGAAACATGACATTCCTCTCAGACAGTTAGGGAAGCCCACGCCCATGTTCGCCTTAGATGGTAGTCTTCTCCCCAGTATCAGATATGAGACACTACCTTTAACCCTCACAGTATCTGGTAACCACAGTGAGACCATTTCCTTTTTGATTTTTCGTTCACCTTTTACACCTGTTGTTTTGGGTCATCCCTGGCTAGTATGTCATAATCCTTCTATTAATTGGTCTAGTAATTCTATCCTATCCTGGAACGTTTCTTGTCATGTGAAGTGTTTAATGTCTGCTATCCCTCCTGTTTCTTCTGTCCCCTCTTCTCAGGAGGAACCTGGTGATTTGACAGGAGTGCCGGAGGAATATCATGATCTGCGCACGGTCTTCAGTCGGTCCAGAGCCAACTCCCTTCCTCCTCACCGGTCGTATGATTGTTGTATTGATCTCCTTCCGGGGACCACTCCCCCTCGGGGTAGACTATACTCTCTGTCGGCTCCCGAACGTAAGGCTCTCGAGGATTATTTGTCTGTTTCTCTCGACGCCGGCACCGTGGTGCCTTCTTCCTCTCCCGCCGGAGCAGGGGTTTTTTTTGTTAAGAAGAAGGACGGTACTCTGCGCCCCTGCGTGGATTATCGAGGGCTGAATGACATAACGGTTAAGAATCGTTATCCGCTTCCCCTTATGTCGTCAGCCTTCGAAATTCTGCAGGGAGCCAGGTTCTTTACTAAGTTGGACCTTCGTAACGCTTACCATCTCGTGCGAATCAGAGAGGGGGACGAGTGGAAAACGGCGTTTAACACTCCGTTAGGGCATTTTGAGTACCGGGTTCTGCCGTTCGGTCTCGCTAATGCTCCAGCTGTTTTTCAGGCATTAGTTAATGATGTACTGAGAGACATGCTGAACATCTTTGTTTTTGTCTACCTTGACGATATCCTGATTTTTTCACCGTCACTCGAGATTCATGTTCAGCATGTTCGACGTGTACTCCAACGCCTTTTAGAGAATTGTCTCTACGTGAAGGCTGAGAAGTGCGCCTTTCATGTCTCCTCTGTCACATTTCTCGGTTCTGTTATTTCCGCTGAAGGCATTCAGATGGATCCCGCTAAGGTCCAGGCTGTCAGTGATTGGCCCGTTCCAAGGTCACGTGTCGAGTTGCAGCGCTTTCTAGGTTTCGCTAATTTCTATCGGCGTTTCATTCGTAATTTCGGTCAAGTTGCTGCCCCTCTCACAGCTCTTACTTCTGTCAAGACGTGCTTTAAGTGGTCCGGTTCCGCCCAGGGAGCTTTTGATCTCCTCAAGAAGCGTTTTACATCCGCTCCTATCCTCGTTACTCCTGACGTCACTAAACAATTCATTGTCGAGGTTGACGCTTCAGAGGTGGGCGTGGGAGCCATTCTATCCCAGCGCTTCCAGTCTGACGATAAGGTCCATCCTTGCGCTTATTTTTCTCATCGCCTGTCGCCATCGGAACGCAACTATGATGTGGGTAACCGCGAACTGCTCGCCATCCGCTTAGCCCTAGGCGAATGGCGACAGTGGTTGGAGGGGGCGACCGTTCCTTTTGTCGTTTGGACTGACCATAAGAACCTTGAGTACATCCGTTCTGCCAAACGACTTAATGCACGTCAAGCTCGTTGGGCGTTGTTTTTCGCTCGTTTCGAGTTCGTGATTTCTTATCGCCCGGGTAATAAGAACACCAAGCCTGATGCCTTATCCCGTCTCTTTAGTTCTTCTGTGGCTTCTACCGATCCCGAGGGGATTCTTCCTGATGGGCGTGTTGTCGGGTTGACTGTCTGGGGAATTGAGAGACAGGTTAAGCAAGCACTCACTCACACTGCGTCGCCGCACGCTTGTCCTAGTAACCTTCTTTTCGTTCCTGTTTCTACTCGTCTGGCTGTTCTTCAGTGGGCTCACTCTGCCAAGTTAGCTGGCCACCCCGGCGTTCGGGGTACGCTTGCTTCTATTCGCCCGCGGTTTTGGTGGCCTACTCAGGAGCGTGACATGCGCCGTTTCGTGGCTGCTTGTTCGGACTGCGCGCAGACTAAGTCAGGTAACTCTCCTCCTGCCGGTCATCTCAGACCGCTTCCCATTCCTTCTCGACCATGGTCTCACATCGCCTTAGACTTCATTACCGGTCTGCCTTCGTCTGCGGGGAAGACTGTGATTCTTACAGTTGTCGATAGGTTCTCTAAGGCGGCACATTTCATTCCCCTCGCTAAGCTTCCTTCCGCTAAGGAGACGGCACAAATCATCATTGAGAATGTGTTCAGAATTCATGGCCTCCCGTTAGACGCCGTTTCAGACAGAGGTCCGCAATTCACGTCACAGTTTTGGAGGGAGTTCTGTCGTTTGATTGGTGCTTCCGTCAGTCTCTCTTCCGGTTTTCATCCCCAGTCTAACGGTCAAGCAGAAAGGGCCAATCAGACGATTGGTCGCATATTACGCAGCCTTTCTTTTAGAAACCCTGCGTCTTGGGCAGAACAGCTCCCCTGGGCAGAATACGCTCACAACTCGCTTCCTTCATCTGCTACCGGGCTATCTCCGTTTCAGAGTAGTCTGGGGTACCAGCCTCCTCTGTTCTCATCCCAGCTCGCCGAGTCCAGCGTTCCCTCCGCTCAGGCGTTTGTCCAACGTTGTGAGCGCACCTGGAGGAGGGTGAGGTCTGCACTTTGCCGTTACAGGGCGCAGACTGTGAGAGCCGCCAATAAACGTAGGATTAAGAGTCCTAGGTATTGTCGCGGCCAGAGAGTGTGGCTTTCCACTCGTAACCTTCCCCTTACGACAGCTTCTCGCAAGTTGACTCCGCGGTTCATTGGTCCGTTCCGTGTCTCCCAGGTCGTCAATCCTGTCGCTGTGCGACTGCTTCTTCGTCGCGTCCACCCTGTCTTCCATGTCTCCTGTGTCAAGCCCTTTCTTCGCGCCCCCGTTCGTCTTCCCTCCCCCCCGTTCTTGTCGAGGGCGCACCTATTTACAAGGTACGAAAGATCATGGACATGCGTTCTCGGAGACGTGGTCACCAGTACTTAGTGGATTGGGAGGGTTACGGTCCTGAGGAGAGGAGTTGGGTTCCATCTCGGGACGTGCTGGACCGTTCGTTGATTGATGATTTCCTCCGTTGCCGCCAGGGTTCCTCCTCGAGTGCGCCAGGAGGCGCTCGGTGAGTGGGGGGGGTACTGTCATGTTTTGTCATTGGTTATCATGTCTTGTCTCAGTGCTTCCCTTCTATTCGTTTCCCTCTGCTGGTCTTATTAGGTTCTTTCCCTCTTTCTATCCCTCTCTTCCCTCCCTCTCTCCCTCTCTCGCTCTCTCTCCCTATCGTTCCGTTCCTGCTCCCAGCTGTTCCTCATTCTCCTAACTACCTCATTTACTCTTTTCACACCTGTCCCCTATTTTGCCCTCTGATTAGAGCCACTATTTCTCCCTCTGTTTTCCGCTTCTGTCCTTGTCGGATCCTTGTATGATGTTCGCTGTTCTGTGTCCTTGTCTCGCCCTGTCGTGTTTTACCTTCTTCAGATGCTGCGTGTGAGCAGGTGTCTTAGTCTGCTACGGTCGGTGCCTTCCCGAAGCAACCTGCTGTCTATGGTCGAGTCTCCAGTCAGTCCTCGCTACTGACGAGTGGATTTCAGTTTTCCTGTTTTGTTTTCTCCTTGATATATCC